>NC_048224.1:128410613-128641796 GCF_002007445.2 Ailuropoda melanoleuca | reverse complement strand
CGTTTTGAGCAAAGCCTTAAAGTTCTTTCACTTTCTTGTTTCTCTTTTGTTCTTTGAGTTGGCTGACACAGTTACCTGGGTCTCAGGCAGACAGCATAGTGATTTGACAGGTCTGGGTGTCGTGCTGTGTTTCCCGCAGGTGGACCGCCACCTATCGCCGATACCACTGACCGTATTCTCTGTGTGGGGCTTTTAGCCTTGCGACGTACTCACTCCCTAACTGCAGACCTGTGCCTCCCACTCCCCTTCACCCGCTTTGCCCAGGACGTCCCTCCGCCGGCCATCACCAGTGTGTTCTCTGTGTTTGCAGGTCTCATTCTGTCAAGCTCCTCTGTCCTCGAGAAAGTTACTCAGGGAGGGCCCCCGGGTGGTGCAGTCTTGGGAGGGTCCTACTCCTGGTTTCGGTTCAGGTCGTGATCTCAGGGTCGTGGGATGGAGCCCCGCGTCTGGCTCCGTGCGGAGTCCGCTTCCGATTCTCTCTCCCTCTGCCCCTCCCTCTCGTGCTTGCGCTCTCTCTCTCTCTCTCTCAAATAAGTAAATCTTTAAAAAAATGTTACTTGGAATGTCATAGGGTTGTGGCTTCCTTTGACAGAAGTGTGAGAATTTGGGTGATGATGGCATTCACTATGAGATCTAAAAACATAACACTGAGGATTATCGTATCGATGAAAAATTAATGTAAATTATGAGAATTCTGCCCCTCTCTCTGCTGGCTCCATTATTATTAGTCCTTTAGGGAGTGTTAGGTGGTTTTGCTGATTTGTGTAATTATTAGTTGTGGTTGAATTCCCTGCCCTGCAGTGATGGTGGACTATTAACTGGTCCTAGCGGAGCTCTAGAACCTTATTTTTCCCTTTTAAAGGGGGGATATATGCACTTGATATTTCTTCCTTATATCTTTATGCAGTTATGATTAATTCTTTTGAGTTTCTCACAATAAAGGTTTTCAGAGGCTATTCTGTCTTATTTAGGTTAATATAATGACTAATATTTTCCTCATGTCACAAAAAATATCCACCATCACGAGGGATTGAGCCCCTGTCAGCTCTCTTCCCCCAGGCCTTAAAAATTTGGATTTGAAAAGTCCTGGGGCAAGGGTGACTCAGAAGGCAGCGGGCCCCCGGGTCTGACTTTCTGACCCCGGGTGTGGTGGTGACTGTGATACGTGTGCCCTCCTGGCAAGTCCCACGAGCTCTCCGGCTCTGGTGACTGGTCTGAAATCCCTCCCCGCTCAGCTCGTAGGCACAGCAGGCTGCCCACGGACCTTCTCACCGGCCCTGCTTTGATCCTTAGCCCACTTTGCTCTATTCGGCAAAGTCTTTTTCTCTGCTGCTTTCTTTACTTTTTTTTTGGGAGGGGGTCTTTTCAATTTGTTTTAATTGTTTAGGCAAAATGCCTCTTTTGGAATAAAGTTTTTAGATTTTAATTTTGTCCATGTAACATGTGCCGCTGTTCTGTTGTCTCTGACTAATCTAAGATGATCATTTAAGGGGCACCCGAGTGGCTCAGTCAGTTAAGCGTCTGCCTTCGGCTCAGGTCGTGATCTCAGTGTCCTGGAATTGGGTCCGGCATCAGGCTCCCTGCTCAGCGGAGAGCCTGCTTCTCCCTCTCCATCTTCCTCTCCCCCTGCTCATGCTCTCTCTCTCTCAAATAAATAAATAAATAATAAAAAAAATAAATAAAATCTTTAAAAAACATAAGATGATCATTTTAAGTAACTTTAATCTTTTTTTTTTTTTTTAAATCAGTTAGAACCTGGCCCTTTAGATGAAACTCAGATTGCTACCATATTAAGAGAAATACTGAAAGGACTTGATTATTTGCATTCAGAGAAGAAAATTCATAGAGATATTAAAGGTAAGAAGACCTCTTGCTTGTATTCCTTTGAAGTCCTACGGCGGGGGGAGCGTGCTGTCGAGTTAGACTTGTACTTCTCTCCTCAAGGGGAGGTTAATGCTGCATTGTTTGGAGAGTGCCTTTGACATGCCTGGGCTGGGGGTGGCTTTGAGGGGGGTCTCACCGGAAGCCTGCCTTTGGTGCCTGCTCTTGTTGAGCACGTGATCTCCCTGGCGAGAGAATGCACGTGTTCCTAAAGTGATCATGGAGCAGCGCAGCAGAAAACGTCAGGAGGCATCTCGGGTTTTATTTCGTAGCTGCCAACGTTCTGCTCTCTGAACACGGAGAGGTGAAGCTGGCCGATTTCGGGGTGGCGGGCCAGCTGACAGATACCCAGATAAAAAGGAATACCTTCGTGGGCACCCCTTTCTGGATGGCGCCTGAGGTCATTAAACAGTCTGCCTATGACTCAAAGGTAAGGCCCGGCTCTTCACGTTCACTGGCTCTAGCGACTTGCCCTCTTTTGCTTCAACCTTACAGCTGTTCCAGGTGGAGTGAAGCAAGTTCCTACGTAAAGGTAGTTCTCTCAGACATTGGTTTCATCTTTCTCCTGTGTCATTCAATGTCCTTTATCCAGCCCACAGTTCCTGAGATTTTTAGCTTACACACTGTGCTTGATGGCGGTGGGCAGCACTGAGAAGGAGCACGTTGGAAGGTGGGTGTGGAGGGACCAAGGACCAAGGTGGCCCGAACGGGCTCGGGCCTGCTGAGACGTCCAGGTGGAGGCACGTGGGCATGTGGGTCCGCAGAGAGGGGTGGGAGGTTGTCTCTGTAGAGGTGGTGCTCGAAGCCTGAGTGGCATGGATGAGGGAGGGGGGCTCTGGGCAGACCTCTGAACAATATTTCAGGGACAGGCTGAGAAGGAGGGTCCCACAAAAGAAATGGAGAGGCCACAAAAATATAAGACTGGAATCTGGAAAGAATATGCTTTCAGTGATTGCTACAGATTCTTCCTCTCATTATTTTTAATTCTCAGGATTGTTATTCCCAGAGGCTCCTTCCCAACATAAGGAAAACCATAATTCCTCTTTTCTGTGTTTTTAACCTGTCATACATTGTACTCTCCCAATTTTTCCTGGGTTCTGTTTAACCTGGTGCCTTCATCCATTTTTCTTTTTTTTTAAAGATTTATTTATATAAAGAAAGAGAGTATGTGTGAGCAGGAGGGTGGGGAGAGGGAGAGAGAATCTCAAGCAGACTCCCTGCTGAGTGTGGGCCCCCGACGCAGGGGTCCATCTAACAACCCTGAGATCATGACCTGAGCCAAAACCAAGAGTCCCACGCTCCATCAAGTGAGCACCCAGGCGCCCCCTTCAGCTTCTTCAATTTCTTAGTATAGACTAAAAAACCTAGGGACCCTGCCCAGGAATCTCTAACTCCCTCTCCCCCCAGGCTGTTCATTCTTGCATTGTACACAGAATAATCTTCATTCTTCTGAGCCAACAGTTTCTAGGCAAACAAATATTTAACTCACATACATTTACAGGCCAGGCATTGTTTCCTCTTTTTAAACGGGCATCTTCTCAGTATGCAGTAGACTTCTCCCCTTGTTGAACGCGGCACAACGAGCATAGAGTGACCTTTCCTCCAGCCCTCAGGGCGCCATTGTGAGCTGTCAGCTGTCCCAAGAGCCATTGTGGTACCTGGTGCTGGCATGGAGGGGACGGAGCTGGCTCTCTCACTTTTGAGTTGTAGTGGTGGCTGTGACACCGTAGTCCTCCCGAGGGCCTTGGTGGCTGTGGCCCAAAGGTGACTGTTGGGTTTTCAGCCCCAGTGTGAGAGCTGTGTCGTCTTCATTGTGCTTGTTGCTCGTTAGCTTTCTGCCGTGTGTGAGGAACACCCCACGGGTAATCTCTGCAGCCACTTCTGCTGTTGGGACTTCACAGGAACTTCTGTATTTAGTCCTTTCCCTTTATTTTAGGTGGAGGCCCATTTATCAAAGTTTGTAGATCTAGATTTTGGTAGGGACTAGAATCCAGATTTCTGAGCTCTTCTGATTACACTGCACTGATTACTCTTCTCTTCCTAGTAAATGAGCTGCTCAGCCACGGTCTTGTGAATCTGGATTCACATCTTCTATTTTCAGGATTAAACACCCATCACGGCTCACTTGACAGCTCACTTGACCTTCCCCTTCCTGTCTGTTTTCCTCCTTCGGGGCCACTCTGGACATTTGCCCAAGATGTGGCCTCTAGCAGTAGAGATTTTCCTGCATCGTAACGCTTGGCCACCTTTTTTCCCCTGGAGATCTTGTCAAGATCAGAACGCTCGGATCCTAGCAGCAGGTGTTGCAGTGTTCTTCC
Source organism: Ailuropoda melanoleuca (assembly GCF_002007445.2). NCBI lineage: Eukaryota > Metazoa > Chordata > Mammalia > Carnivora > Ursidae > Ailuropoda > Ailuropoda melanoleuca. The sequence goes on along the minus strand of NC_048224.1, from coordinate 128,637,597 downwards.
TTGGTAGATGGAAAGGTGCTGTCTTCAGCTCATGGGGCGCACTCAGTCGGGGAGCTTGAAAAGTTATGCCACTCTTCTCACTAACCTTTAACTGTAACTCTTACTCTGGCCCATGTCAGAGCTAAATCTTTCATTTGCCTGGGTCATACCCAACACCTCTTAACTGGAAATCATGTGCAAAAATTATGTTGATGTGAAGTTTGCTTCCCAGATTTGTTGACCCAGGAGGTGTGGAAAGTGCAGATAAGGCTGATGTCTATGTCCCAGTCTGGGGCCTTGGGGATAATGTGACATTAGTTCCCTCCCATTAGGTGTGGCTCTGGGCTAGCCGCTTTTGCCACCATCAGTGCCTGACAAAGGGACTTTTTCTGCGTTTGCTTTGTGGATATCCTAGTGACTGCTTCCCTGTCCAGAGGCTTGCCTGGCAGGGCCATGGAGGCTCTTGGAGGGGCATTATGGTAACTGTGGCCTTCTGTTACACAGACGTATTTGGCTTCTTTCCAGTTTCCCTTTCCATTCTTTTCTTTAGGTGTCCATCCAGGCATTTCCCCCGTTAGTCTTTGCATTCCATTAAGGAGCTTACAGCCCCAGGATGGCAGGATTCTGTTACCATGGTTAGGACCCCTTGCTCCTGTCATACTCATTTTTGGTACACTCACTGATTTTCAAAGGAAGGTCGGGTTGGGATAAGGCTAGAGTGCACCTGCCTCACCAGCGTCTTCATCGTACTGAACCCAAGGGCATGTAAGCCTTAGTTTTATGTGTGTCTAGAATCTTGTTTAACATAATGACCTCTTGAAGTGCGGTATCTTTGACCCCTTGTCATTTGTGCAGACTCCTTAGGTGTCCTGAATGTGTTTGCACGTGTAGAGCATCTTGTGTGGGTCTTGATTCTTAGTCTAAATACAGCATTGCTAGATCATGGTTGGCCATATGTCTTAAGAGCCTTCATTAATGCTATTATTTGTAAGGTGAAGGACGACAGTTGGTTTATTTTAAGAGGTCTTGAGACTTTGAAAATGGTGCCAAGGGAGATAACTGCTCTCCCACAAAGAAGCGTTTGCTTTCCTCGCCTGAGCAGGGTCTTGAATGTTAGTCTCCCCGCCCCCCCCCCACCAACTTTCTTTGTAAGGTTATTATAATGATGTGTTAGCAAATGGATTAGACTTGCATAAAAACGTTGTTCCAGTTCGATGTCTCCTTCTCTGTATTCCTTCATTTGGTTATTGCTGTAGTTGTGCCCGGTGCTAAATAATTTACATCTGCAGTGAATGACTGCAGTACTGGGTGGCTCGACCAGGGAGCGGGGAGCGCAGGGGTGCTGAGTGCGGAATGCCCGAGCGAGCTGGGCAAGGCTTCACAGACCTAGGGCTTTGTGGCCCCTCAGAGATGAGGGAGGGACGCATGTTCAGACCCAAGCCTGGTGTGGGAATGGAGTGACATTTGCATTTGGATTGTAGCTTGTGGTGAAGAACGGAGGAGATGAGGCCAGAGAAATCGACTTGCCTGTTAACTGAAATACCCTGTGGACACTGAGAAGCCCAGTGTCAGTATTCTCTTGTAAATAACTTTTCCCTTTTTTGGTCATAAAAGCAGTACATACTCTTTAATCTGGAAAATGCTGGAAAAGAGATAAAAAAAGAAAAACATCTGTAGACCTAGCACTGCAGCACAGGCTAATTTGGTGTCCAGTCATCTCTGAGATAACCGCTTGCAGTCTAACCATGGTTGAAAAATGGAAATAGGTTATATGTTGATGGAAAAAAAATAAGATTGTTAAAGATAAGTGAAGACCGGCAGTATTAGCTGGCCAGTTTTTGGAATCTGCGTGGTTAGCCTGTCCATGGTGGCCTGTGACTGGCCTCCCTGTCCCCTGGACTGAGTTCACTGCCCCCCCCCNNCCCCCCCCCGCCCCCCCCCCCCGTCCCTGCACAGGATCAGGAATTACCCACGGACCCCACTGTGAGTGATGAGCCCTGGAGGTGGGGGCAGGATGTGAGTGGGGAAAAGCATGCAGCTGGGAGATTAGCGGTAGGCTCTGTTTAGCACACAGTGATGACTGGGACTCTTCTGATCAAACGTGTATTGCTGTTTAGTGTTGAAATGGTTGTTACACCTCTGTGTGCTGCATGTAAATGTGTTCTTCAGTACTGCCTTTAATTAAGTCAATAGTTCCTATCAAATCCATTTTGAGCTATGTTTTGACTAGTTATACTTATTTGGGAGTCTTGTTTCTTTTTCTTTTTTTAAAGAAAAGAATTTCTTTTATTAACCATCTATAACCCATCCAGGTCACTGCAACTTAACATAGATCCCTACCCTTTCCCAGCTGTTTAGTAAGTAAGAGCAGTGGATGAAACCCATACGCTAGTTCAGAAAACTTCATATCACCATTGGTTCAGAACATTTGATTCACCAAGCTTAGATTATTTAAAAAGAAGGATCAGAAGTTAAATATCACAAATGAGATTTTTTTATTTGTCACCATTACATGTCTGAGTTTTAAGCAGATCTTGGATTGGTGGCTCCTATCCACTGGCTTGTTCAACTTGTGCACTGGTCTCACCCCAGTAGCTTTTCCAGAACTACTGTCTTCACCACAAAGCGCCATGAGCTTTCCTAATTCAAAGTGGGGCTGTGTCAGCATTTTTACTTTTCTAACAAAGACATCACAGAGTGGATAAATGGACTGACAAGCCTTTTCTGTGTCTTTTTTGATGCTGTCTGGAATCAAAGTATTGACCACTTCTTTCAAGTCATTTATCTGCACGTCTTGGGCCATGATTTCTATCATCATTTTCCGAATTTAGCAGACCTGTTGATGATGAGCATAAGAGGTCTTCCGAATCTGATAGTTGCATTTTTTAGTAAAACCAACACAAAATAGACAAGGCGAATAACCATCAGTAGTCTTGACATCGACATGAACTTAGTTCGTAGTCTGCCGTGTTTTGACCTTGGAGCACGTTTTGTCATGGGTAAGATCCATGCCATGGAAATTACGCAGTTTTTTGTCCTGAATGTCTTCAGTAATTAGCTTGAATTTTCTAAATGGACCTTCATCATTCTGCACATCAGCAAGGCTCACTTCAAAAACACACAACCCTTGGGGGAATCGGATGTGAGTTTGATTCCTTGAGTTCTCATGACTGTGTTTTTCCAGTATTTCTTATGTTGAACGTAGCTGGTGCTTTCACATGGTACCGATCTTTCTTAGGAAATGGATCGACCACTTTCTTGGCTCCCTTTTTGCCACCTTTCTAAGGTGCTGGTTCTTCCCAACCGCCAGGTGCTGTTCAAGGAGCCAGAAGGTGGGATTCTTGGGTTTTTTCCCCTCCTCTTTCTCTTGATTATAGAATGGTTCCTTTTAGAATATTTTCTGCACCTGAGTTTTTTTTATACCACTTCCATTGTGTTGTGTGCAGATTTGTAGCCAGCTTACTTTTACTTAATTAACAGGCTTATTGCAAGGCTCTAGAATGTTGTCTATTAGTAGCAACCCCACCCCCACTGAGAAGAGTCCCTGGTGGACAGTACCAGAGAGCTCTGGATTGTTGTCATCTAGGAGCATGCTACTAGAACTGTCCGTGAAGGAAAAAAAGTCTGTTCACAGATGTGTATCTGCAGTTTAGAGCACCCGCCCTTTTAACTTTTGACTTGGGCTTGTGTTGAAAACCACTGTTTGTTTTCTCTTAATACCTAATTTCATGGTTTTCCCAGATGGCAGTAAAACAGGTCTCTTCTTATACCTCAATTTTAATTGCTTTGGAAAATAGCTGCCCTTCTGCCACATAACTTTTATTTTAAAACCTAGACACACGTTCTCATCTGATGCCATATTTCCTAAAGACGGTAATAGACCAACTCCGTTATATTTATGATTCTCTACCAATGTCATTGTTGACTCTGTGGTATTTCAGTAAATGTATTAGTGCAACTTAATCATTCTTCTAAGGTTTAACGGAAGTAATGCTGAGATGGAGTATTTTTGGCAGCATTCGCCATTTTCTAAATCTAAAATTACTTATTTAGGATGGATTCCTTGAAGTGGAATTTGTTGGTTTTAACAAGCTTGGATGTTTTTATGGCTTTTGATATATAATGCCACGTTGTGTCTATCGAGTTTTCCACATTAGTCGGCAGGATGTGAGGTGTCTAGAGAGGGAGTCTCCAGGCAGGAAGACACTTAGGAGCTCCCCAGGGAAGCCCCAGGGAGAGAGGATAGCTCTGAACTCAGCCATGAGCAGGAGGGACAGGGGACGATAAGGTGCCGAGTGAGGAATTCACGAGCTGGTGTGACACACAGGGTTCTGGCTTGGATGCCTTGCAGGATGGCCCGTGTTTTGCCATGGCAAGGCCGTAGTGGCCGAGCCTCCCGGGGGAAGCAGGAGGGCGATGCCTGTGCCTCTCCTCTGAACACCATGGCCATGGCTTGTGGGTGGGCCTGGGAAGGCTGCTTTCTCCGTCGGCTGTGGGCGCATACTGGCATGCGGAAGCAGGTGCCGGGTCCTTCAAATCTGGGGACTGTCTGCTTCTTGTCCAGCCTGGAGCCTGGTCTGCAGCCCTTGGTTGGACATCTGGTGAGAGGCTCCCAGCAAAGACCATTGTTGACCTGGCTTTCTAATTATGGAGTTCTTAAGTGGTTGGGGGATGCTTGGGGGTCGAGAGGTTGTCCGTCAGGGGTCTGTGGGACTAAGGCCCTATTGGTGCCAAGCAGCAGGCTTTGCAAAGAGCAGCAGTTTTCGGGAAGTCCAGGAAGGCTGGAGCAGGCAGCTAGAAGGGAGGGGAACCTGTTGTGTAAAGAGCCATGGACACGCGAGGTCTGCACGTTCCTCTGTTCTTGTGTCCTGCCCTCCCTGTACCCTTTCACCTGCTCACACCCTCCTGCTGCTGCCGGTCCAGATGCTCGCCTGCTGAGCGTCCCACCTTCCTCCTCCTGGGGGCAGGGACTCTGGGATCAGTCGTGTTTTTACTGACTTTCAAAGTAATACACGTGTAAGCTAACGCAGGGTCCCAGCTGCCAAGGGAAGGAAAATAGTAATAGGACTCCTGATGCTGGTTCTTCTAGTCTGATCCCTTTCGTGCAAACAATTTAGAGCAAGGCTTGTTGATAGACCCGTTTTCACTGAGAACAGAAGAAACAGAGCGTGTGGTAGGCACTGACCCCATGGGCTGCTGGGCAGGGAGACAGCCAGCGTCTCTCGACTCACTAGGGTTGTGAAAACACAGCAGGTTTTGAAGGTCGGAAATGTCTGGGTCCCGCTGTGACCTAAGCAGTGTGTCAGCCTTTCCATTTCTTTGCCGTAGAGTGAGCGTGAGGGATCGAGTAGGTTCTGACTTTCGACAGGTTTCCCCTGCACGGTGACCAGAGCAAAAAAGTTGTGCAGGGTGGCTTCGTGTGGATCCTGATATCAATAAACTGACCATGACAATACTTTTTTGAAGAGTTGAGAAAATTTAACTATTACAACATATTAAGTTATTTCTGATTTTAGGTCTTGATAGGTGGTTCAGAATCCTTACTGAGAAGCTGAGGCAGTCACGGGAGAATGTCACAATGTCTTTGACTTTTAAATACACTGTGGCAAGGAATAGACAAAGCCCATATGGCAAATTGTTAACAATCATTAACATCATGTTAATTCTATTAATAATCTCCTCTATTAATATTCGGTTAATATTCTCCACTTCTGTGTGTGTGTGAACATTTCCGTAAGAAACCCACTTTAAGTTCTGGGCACTCTGGGGTACCTTGCTCTACCCTGCATCTGTGACAGATGAGGGAACTAGGCCCACAGGTTAAGGTGTTTTGTTTTGTTTTGTTTTTTAAGATTTTATTTATTTATTTTAGAGCGCGCACGTGAGGGAGCGTGGGTCGGGGAGGCGCGGGGGGGGGAGGGAGAGGGGGAGAGAGACTGTCAAGCAGACTCCATGCCATGCCTGACACGGGGCTCGATCTCATGACCCCGAGATGACGACCTGAGCTGAAACCAAGAGCTGGACCCCTGACTGAGCCACCCAGGCACCCCGGTGAGGTATTTTGTCTAGTGTCGTAAGACTGTGGTTGTAGAACTGGCGTTTAAACCCAAGTCTCTGAGACCAGTGTGCCTGCACTCGGCCTCACAGCTGTGCTTGTTGTAAGCTGGCTCGATGGGGTGAGTCAAAACACCCCTCTGTTCCAGACTTACCCTCTCTGCTTGCTGCTAGTGAACGGTCCCATCACTCCCGGGGTTTAAATTAATGGGGAGTGCCTCGTACTCCCAGCAGCAAGTGGAAAGACGAGTAATCGTAAAAGCCGGCTTCAGTGCAGAGCTAGGAGATGTTCTGTATATTAAATTTTCTCCTGTGTGTTGCCTATTTTGAAATTACATCAAAGCCCCTTTTTTTTTGTTTGTTTTCACTTAAAAATAATTCTCTTTTTCAAAATGTTAGAAGTATGTTGAAATGTATTTCTTTTTTCTAGGAAGTATGTGTATTTGAATGTATTCCTTCTTGGTATCTCTAAAAACGCTTTGTTGTTGCAGGCAGACATCTGGTCCTTGGGCATAACAGCCATCGAGCTCGCAAAAGGGGAGCCCCCTCATTCCGAGCTGCATCCCATGAAGGTTTTATTCCTCATTCCAAAGAACAACCCCCCCACGCTGGAAGGAAACTACAGCAAACCCCTCAAGGAGTTTGTTGAAGCCTGTTTGAATAAGGAGCCAAGCTTTGTGAGTTTCTCGAGCTCGGTGTGGGCGTCTATTTCTGTGCGGCCGGACTTGGTCTAGATGCGTCTTACCTCAGTTTCTTTCATCATTCTTGCCATAGTCACCATTGTCTTCATGATCTCAGTTTGTGTTTTGTTTTGTTTTTTCTTAAATGGATATGATCCATTCGAGTGGCAATTTTTTTTTTTCTCCCAAGATTTTATTTATTTGGGACAGAGAGAGCTTGTGTGCAAGTGGGGACGGGGGGGTGGCGGGGGGTGCAAAGGAAGAGGGAGAAACAGATTCCCCACCGAGTGGGGAGCCTGACTTGGGGCTCCATCTCAGGACCCCAAGATCGTGACTTGAGTCAAAGGCAGACGCTTAACCAACTGAGCCACCCAGGTGCCCCGCAAATGTTTTTATTGTGTATCTTTTAAGAAACAGAAATCTACTTATTTTCTGTCAGATTTCCTACCATCTCATACCTCATTGAGCTTGAAGACTGTTCTCCTTAATGTTTTATGTGGAATCGTAAATTTTTAATATATAGTGAAAGGTCAGGCTATTTTTAGCCGTTTATAGTAATGGCAAAGTTTGGCCAGAAAAATAATGGCTAAATGTGTCTTTAAAGTAGATGTTTTCAATTTCTTCTTGGCCTGTGTTAGGAAAGAAAAGACAAATAAAAAAATATAAATGAACCACCCACCTTGCCCTCCTACCCCTTTGTTTTTACTCTTTTTTTGTGTATAATCGACTCTGGCAGAGCCATGTGGCAGGAGCCCTATATAGCTGTAGCCGAATTTTCTCTCTGAATCAGGACACATCTTTGAAAGTTATGTGTATTTTGGTGTTACGTAGAGCACCATATGTCCCTGGTTTGTTCCTGAATCTTCTAGCAGCGTTGGGTGAAGGCCAAGCTGAATCCCCTTCTTAATGAACTCTTATCTAAAGATGGGCAACTAATTTTACAAGAACACCGTGGTTTTCGAATACAATGCTAGTTTTGGTGAAGTTTTGGTAAAGGAATGAAGTGGGGGATGCAGCGTTTTCTATGAACCTCCAGGGAACGTAGGCTGAGCTCACCGGCTCCGCGCTTTATTAATGCGTCAGGCGTCTGGCAGTGCGGGCTGTCGTCCTGTCTGTCCACGACGCTCTGAGCTTTCTGTTACGATGTGAGTTCCTACCCACGTGTACACATCTTTCCGTTAAAAACCGATTTCTCGTATCCGCGTACTTGCCCAGTGCGCACATCTGCACCCCTACCTTGACCCCAAACACACTGAGGAAAAGGGGGAGAGGCTGAGGATTTGAGCGCTTCTGAGACGCCTGGAGTTGAGTGAGGGAGTGAGACCTCACCCGAGGTGACCCAGGTTTTCTGTAAGCTTGAATTTGAGAAACACGGCTGGCTCCCGTGAACACAGCTTAAGCAGGTGGGAACGTAGTCTCACGGGTGGTGTTTGCGTGTTCCTGCTGTCTGCTCTCTTGTGGGCTACGCTCGGTCTCCCTGGGAAGCATGCTCCCTGTAATTGGGTTTGCCATCCTCAAGGGGAAAGCAGTTGCCAACTTCAGAGTGTGATGTGTGCTGTGGCCACACGGAGCCCAGGACGTAGGTGAGGCCCTCACCCCAATCCCAGGGAAGAGACAGACCAGGGAAGCCAGCATTTCTAAATTGGGGAAGCTGAGGAGGGAAGAGCACTCAGGTACCCACCCAGCATCAAAGAAAGGGGTATTTCTGAGTGGCTGTCTAGTTTCCTCTAGATGTATCCGAGTTAACATCTTACTATTTTTAGGGGGTGGAGCCAAACATTAATATAGAAAGTTAACAAGGTGACACAGAACACATGTTTTCTCTCTGGCCAGCGTTTGTAATAAAACGTTTTATAAAAACCAGGAGGTATATTCTAGCTGTCTTCAGTGATCTCTGAAATTCTCTGACACGTTTTCTGCGTCAATGCGTCTTTCTAGGGAAAGGTTTTTTGCTTTTGTTGGGTGGTTACCTGTAGCATGTTAGGGACTGAATTAGATACTAAATGCCACGTCCACACTGTACGTGTGGATTTCCACCCATGGGTGCTGGATGACTACTCTTTGACTCCTGGTTTTTGTTAGGGAAATTAGACCTTGAAGCAGAACTCAGTCTTTACTTGTGAGCGTGGATGTCACTTTTTGAGGCTGAAGTCTGTCCTTTGGGGTGGAATCAGGTAGAACTCGGGGAACTTCATCTCCTGCTTTCTGTGTTGTTTGGCGGTTTGTTTTCCAGAGACCCACCGCTAAGGAGTTACTGAAGCACAAGTTTATAATGCGCAATGCGAAGAAGACGTCCTACTTGACCGAGCTCATCGACAGGTACAAGAGATGGAAGGCCGAGCAGAGCCACGAGGACTCCGGCTCCGAGGACTCAGACACGTAAGTCCACTCCGCCTGGGCGTGCAGGGTTTGTTCGCTCTTAATTTGGGGTGGGGTTTTTTGTTGTTATTTGTGGATTTCTTTGTTAATTTGTTTTTAGATAATCCAGGTTGGTGGTGATTCTTGTGTCAGTATGGTACAATTTGGGGGCCTCTTTAGCCCCTTTTTGTTGCTAGTGGAGTCTCCAGGAAAAATTTGTGTGATGGAACCGTGTGTAAAGAACCAGACCTGGTCTCCTTTTCCTTTTCTTTTTCCTGCTCTTAAAATATTGGTCAGATGTAACTGCTTTAAATGTATTTTTTTTTAAGCTACAAATGTATGTTTCGTGATTCTGTGTTGTGCTGTGGTCGATGCTCGGGTTGTCAAAGCTCCATGCCAGAAGTTACTTGCTAAAAACTGGTATCAAGTTAAGCATCTTGGAATTCCGTTAGCTAAAGAGATGAATGAGGGCTTGGAGCTTTGGTGTTTGGGGTGCAGGAAGCTGGGCCACCTTCTCTGACGTGAAGAGAGGGGCCGTTAAGGTGGTGTCACGAATAGAAATGTTCTGATCTGTAGCACCCCTTCTGTTCCCCCTCACGCCTCGGCAAGAAGTCCGAGTCGACCAGCAGCCCAGGTCCACACGCCAGGCCAGTTGAATCAAAATTTGTGGGGGGTGAGACCCAAGTGTTTCAGGGTCCCCAGGAGCCACGAGTGAGAACCACTGGCCCTGGAAATTGTGAGATCATGACATGGAGAGATGGGGTTGGCAGCAGTGGGGACGAAAAGATGAACAGGCCATCTGGAGAAGCAGCCAGGCAGGGCAGGGAGGAGGCGGGGGCACAAGAAACTGGGTTTGGGGTGGCGCGTGTTGGAATTGCTGACAAGACATCCAAGACGACGCGTCTAGTGTCGAATGGCATCGAGCTTGGCCTGAGGCGAGGCGTGTGGGCAGCCGGGAGAGATTTCCAGTCATCATGCTAAATGGTCACTGGAGCCATGAGAATGAACGGTGTCACCCAGAGCATATCTGAAGAGTGTGAAGGGCCGAACGCTGGGAAATGCCAGCAGAGAGGACAGACCTGTGGACGACCCACGTCAGGGGCGATCTGGTGCAGACTCTGGAAGGGAGGGGTAACGAGCAGGAACATTGAGGCTCAGGGCTCAGGCAGGTGAAGGACTGAGCGGGAACGCCCTTGTGCAGTGGCGTGCAGGGGATCGGCGGCCTTGGTCACAACAGTTGCAGGGACAGGGTGGGTTTTGGGGTGAGGAGAAGGTAAGAAATGGAGGCAGTGAGTGTCGCCGACATATCCAAGAAACGAGACTGGGGGATGGGGGCTGTTGTGTTGTGGGAGCAGAGGGATGCAGGTGGGAGTGTTGATGGGAAGGAGCCTGGGGGAGGGAAGCTGACGTCAGAGGGGTGTCCGCGGAGCGGCGGATTGTCCTGCCGCAGAGGTGCCTCTCTGCGATCGAGGAGGCAGGCTGGAGGCTGTGGATGCGGCTGGCACCGTGGGACATGAGGGAGCCTCATTGCGATGGTCCCTGGTCCCGAGAGGGACTGGAGGGGGTGATGGGCGGGGCTGCGGAGTGTGCGGGGCTCCTCGGGCACGGGGCTGCGCTCCCGCTCACGGAGTCTGCCGGATTTCTCTCCGAAGGGAAACAGACACGGACAGCCAGGCCTCTGGAGGCAGCGACTCTGGGGACTGGATCTTCACGATCCGAGAGAAAGATCCAAAGAGTCTTGAGAACGGAGCTCTTCAGCCTTCGGACTTAGAAAGAAATAAGGTAATGTTGGCTCGTACCATGGCGATGGACGCCTGTTGGCTGGCAGCGACTGTCCCGATGTGGGGCCCCCTCATGGCAGCCTGGTGGGGGATTTCTCTGTCCATCACAGATAAGAGATGGGTCGTCTGATGACCCTGAGAGTCTGATCCGAGAATCCAGCCTCGGGTTTGTACCATGGGGCTGCTTCCTGTTCTGCAGAGCCTGCTGCCCCTCCCCCTGCAGCACTGGCCTTCCCTGATGCTTGCACGCGGGGCGGGGAGTCTTACCCTTGAAGTGACATTCAGGCTCTCTGGACAGAATCTCCTCTGTTTTGTATATTGGGATTACTCATAAGAGATACCAGAATTTGGGGATTAAGTTTTTAAGGATCTTAAAAACAAACGAAGTGCTTTTGATACTTACGTGGAACTTTATTTCGATTAACTGATTTTATGCCTATTTAAGTTTATGAAAAACTATTTTCAGAGTTGCTTTTAAAGCACCGTGGTGTAGTTTCTCTCAGGCATTGTGGACCACTGTCTGTTCCCTGGTGATCCTACCAGTCTTGCTTTGATAAGCAGATGGGAGTTATTATAGAGATTGCCAAAGTAGAAAATAGGCCCCTGTCCTGATAGTCACTTGCAACAGTCCGCTTTGAGCTGATTTCTGTTTCCAGAGTTTCGGTAGTCACGCCCTGCTACATAGACAGCTCAGGGGTGCGATTCAGTGTCGCCTGCACCTGTACAAGGGACCACTTGGGTCTTTGCACCTGGAGTCCAGACACTGGTTCGCCCAGCTGTATGAGTTTGGCACACCACTGCCAAGGAAGCGTTGTAGTCTAGCGAAACACCATGCGACAGTCCCATTCAGTTATCACAGCAGACGGGCACCTGGCGGGCTCAGTCAGTGGGGTATCGGCTCCTAATCTCAGGGTTGTGAGTTCGAGCCCCATGCTGGGTGTAGAGATTACTTAAAAAAATATGATCTTAAAAAAAAAAGATATCACAGCAAATAGAGAACATTTTAGACGCTATGGTAGCATGGTTCATGTCCGAAGTTTATGAATTGTGATGTGAATATTAAATACTTACTTCTGATTACCTTTTTTTTTTTTCCCCCCTAAGATGAAAGACATCCCAAAGAGGCCTTTCTCTCAGTGTTTATCTACAATTATTTCTCCTCTGTTTGCAGAGGTAAGATACCCAGTTGATGTTTGGGGGCGGCGGGGTGTGGCTGGGACATTGCGAGGAGCGGGGTCCTCTTTCTGTGACATGTGCCCAGTCGACTTTGGGAAGTTAGAACAGGCAGGCCCAAGTAGGCAGAGAGTTGGCGTTGTGGTCCCATGAGGCCAGCTGGGACTGGGCAGTACCTTCCCGGGACCCCTCCTACTCTCCCGTCCACCGTCTTCTGCCAGCCCCTCTTGGGAAAGGTCATTGTGTCGCCTCCTTGAGTGCACTGGCCCCACCCAAGTCCGCCTGTCCCCAAGGTGATTTTTAGCTTCCCTGGTACTGCTTTCTGCAAAATCTGGGTGCTGCCTGATTGCTTTGCCTGAGACAAATCTATGGCAATGTAAAAAGTAGAATTTTTTTTTTAAAGATTTTATTTATGTATTCGAAAGTGATAGAGACAGCCAGCGAGAGAGGGAACACAAGCAGGGGGAGTGGGAGAGGAAGAAGCAGGCTCATAGCGGAAGAGCCTGATGTGGGGGGCTTGATCCCATAACGCCGGGATCATGCCCTGAGCCAAAGGCAGATGCTTAACTGCTGTGCCACCCGGGCGCCCCAAAATTTTATTTTGAAGGAGAAATCAGATTCCCCAGAGACCTCTTTTGTCCCATTGTGCCTCCATAGTTCACTGTAATCCCAGAGAGGTCCCCTTACCAGCTGGGCCATCCGGTTCCCCTCTGAGCAGCCCAGGTCCCTTCCTCACTTGGGGACTGATGTCACCCACATGCTGGTCTGCTGCTCCTTCTCGGGGCGGGGGGTGCCCTGCCTCCTGGGGGTACCACTAGGCATACTGCATTTTGCGATGTTTTCAAGAACAAATTTTACGAGAATGAAGATTATCCTTCCTCTGGTTAGTAGGTGATTTAAAGAGAAGTTGGAGATATCCCTTTCTTTTTTTTTTTTTTTTGAGCCCCTCCGGCTCAGGCTGCCTTTACGGTAATCCAGAATGAGCTACACTCTATCTTCTGTTTGTGTGTGACACGGCGCTCTCCCCTTGTTCTGTGGGGTCCAAACCTCAGGCACACTGTGTCTTCCCTGTGGCAGAGCCTGTCCCCTGGCCGGTGTCTGCCCTCACGAGCTAGCTTGAGGGCCCTGCCTCCCCAGCTGGCGGCTGGGGCCATGCTGGAGCCCGGGGTGTGGAGTTGAAAACGCTGAACACATGGGTTTCTGATGGAAAACTAAACGACCCAGGGCTGGTGGAGGCACCTGTGTCGCGCCCTGGCTCTGCCCCCGGCCGACGTCTCTGGGTACCTTTGCTCTGCCTCTTGTGTCCATCAGACACCATCTTGCTCTTCCTTACGTTGTTGGGAGAGGGGTCCTTCGGGTTTTCGGGAGCTCCCGTGCCTTCCTGTGATCCTGCCGTGGGCACTGCACTAGGGTTGGCTGGGCCATTAGGGAAAGTGACGTAGATACGTCTTACTGGTCTGAAGCCGTGTATTTTTTATTGGGCATATGAAGAAACTGTGCTGAAATCATTATTTAGATAGAGCGAATGAATCCTCGGTGTAATACCATTTTGATTTTTGTTTTGCTGACCTAAAGGTAAACTCTCACGGGTATCTTTTCTTACCTGTTTTTATCAGTAGTACTTGATAGTAGCCGCATGTTCGAAGTGTTCAGTGTACATCATTTTATGTAATTCTGATAAAACTCAGTAATACAGGATCTTTATCCCCGTGTCTGCTCGCGAGGCTGTCCCTGACATCGGAGTGTGCGTGCGGGTGGCTCCCTCCTGTCGGGGGCCGATAGAGCCCATCCAGCAGCAGCTTTGGGCAGGGGAGGGGGAGGCCGTTGTAGGAAACACGGGAGACCTAGCAGCGGTTAGGCACTCAGGACTCGTAAATACTGTTCTACTTAGTGAAGTGATCGGGAGTCCTAGATGGACACAGGCGGCCACCTCCAGGCCCCCCGCGTCATAGTCTGTGACTGGGGAGCACAGGGCGCCACAGCCCCTCCCACGCCAGGCCCCCCGTTCCTCCATGTGTCCCTTTAGTGGGGCGAGGGGGCAGCACGGTCAGGATGGGGCTGATGCCAGCGGTGATGTGTTCGCTTGAAGAGTCAAAGCTAAATGTGAACGATTTAAAGGCGGCAGTGAGGAGGGGCTGCTGCTCTGGGAGGCTCAGTCACGCGTCTGCTGCCTGCTCACTGAATGGCTGTCCTTGTCCCGCGGCGTCTTTAGTCGCATCCCGATCCCAGAGGGGAATTTAGAGCCATCCGCCTTACCCGAGGCAGTGCCCAAGGACCCCGTTGTGATTTCCCGTGGGGGCAGAGGGGCCGGGAGGGACACTGGATTCCCAGAATTTAGCGGGGGAGGGGGCACTTGGTAGCAGGAATTAGAGTGTTTTCACAGCACTCTGGACCAACAAGGCCATTTGCTGGAATCGTAAGGCCCGACCCGTTACCGTGCGGCGCGAAGCCGGAGGCGGCCCATGGTGCGGCTTCCTTGTGGAGACCGGAGCTGAGCCACTGGGAAGTTGTCTTTCTGGTGTAGATGAGGGTTGAAGTGGAAGACGAAGAGAGGACAGTTGTCACGATGGGATCTTGAAAAGGTGCACAGAAGGCTCGCTGTCTCCATTCTTCCCTAGTGAAGGCAGTGACTCGGGTCTAACGAATGCCCTTTCCACACCGTGTCCTCGCGATGTGGCTCACCGGGAGCACAAGCGGCCCGCGGCCCACGGCCCAGCAGGAGCTGCGCCAGGAGTGGCGCGCCCGGGGCGACAGTGGGGCCACCCCTCGTGTCCCTCCTTCAAGGAGTCCCTCGACTCCTGTGCCCGTGTGGGTCATGCTGTTCTGCCCGTTTGTGTGTTTGCAGCTGAAGGAGAAGAGCCAGGCGTGCGGAGGTAACATGGGGTCCATAGAGGAACTGCGAGGGGCCATCTACCTGGCGGAAGAGGCCTGCCCCGGGATCTCGGACACCATGGTGGCCCAGCTTGTCCAGCGGCTGCAGAGGTAATGCCCCAGGGCTGCGCGGGTCGAGGCCATGAATGTTTGCCCCCCCGCCTTTCCTAGGCCTTCCAAGGGGCTGCTCGGCAGTCCTCGGTCGCTTTGGCGCTTGGCTCCTGGGCTCTGGCTGTTTCCTTCCCGGCCACACGGTTGAAGCAGAATCAGTCAGAGCAGACTTTAGTTCTGAGTTCTAGAAATCACCGTGAAGGAATGCTAGGAATCGGGAAACCATGGGGGCGGACCACACACTGTGCGCTTGTAGCTCTTGTCGTGTGGACACCCAGTGACCTCGAGACACCCGCCTACCCCTAGTGACGCCGCCCAGCTCTCTTCCCGAGACGGCTGTGCTCCTCCAGCACGCGTTTGTGACTCTCCATGTGTTTTTTCTGCTTTCACAGTCGGGTCCAGAATGCCAGAAGTCGGGGCTCAGTGAGTTAGGACACAGGCACGTTCTCTCTCTCACCTGGCTTGTGCTGGTTCTCACGTCTGCTTCGCTCCTGGGACCCTGGTCGTGGCGGCCGTGCGCTCGGTCTGTGCCAGCCTGTGGCGGCTGCCTGCCCCGCCGGTGGCTCTGGCCTGCGGAGGAAGCTGGGGGGACGGTCGGGCTTGTTCCAGGAGTCTCCTTGTGGAGGTCACTCCAGCTGCCACCCCCACGGAAGGGCAGTCCTTCGGGGGTGTTGTGGGCGGTGGAGGTGAGCTGTGACATGAGCTCCGCTCTACACCCCCAGGTCTTTGTCACTCCCCAAAAAGCCAGCCATTTCATTGCTTTGAAACCCACCCTCCTGGTGAATTGTCCCGTCTCTTCCAAAGGGCGGTCGAGCCGTGATGAGAGTGAGGAGTGTTTCAGGTCTCTCCGGAGACACCGACTTGACGACATGTAAAGAAGTTAGGGGCGTGTTGAGTTGCTTTCACCCCTTGGAAGTGATGATCGAAGGGGCTGCCCTCTGGCCTGTGAAGCGTCCTGATAAAGTGGGACATGGGGGCAAAACCTAGTCGTGACACTGAGGTTTACCTTCCTCTCGGGCTGCAGTGTAGAGGCTGTGCCGGCTTCCCGACCGCTCTCCAGGGCCGGCTTGCACAGCGGAGCCTGGCGACTCGGCTGCCTTCATTTTTGACGCAAGCGAAAGAATCATGTTTTTGGGATTATCCCTCACCGCACTGTCGGTGCTCAGAAACCACAGGCGTGAAGGAAACAGAGGTCAGGTCCCCAGGATACTCCCCTGCACACAGTTGTGACGGAGTTTGTGTGTATGTCGGTGTGTGTGTGCAGTTTCATTCCTAACACAGCATCATTAGTGTCCGTGACTGTTTCATCCCGGGACACTGTCCTTACCGTCACATAGGCTTTCCTCCTGTCACTTGGTAATAACTTAATGGTCCATTTTTCCCCTTTCTCAGAGCAGCTCGGATCCCTTCACTCCTCATTCTAGTTGCATTTATTTCCTGGTAGAGCCTGTGCTGTGATGGTCTTGTTTGGGGTTTGGTTTTCTGCTTGCGTGGGGCCACTCTTAGGACCGATGTTTTCCACCCTGTCCCAGGTCGCCTGAACTGGTCAGCAGCGACGCGCGTACCTGACTCCACGTCCCCGCGGCTCCGGGACATGGAGGGCACCTGGGGGGTCGGCGTTCCCTCTGCTCCCGCCCTATGGTGCCGACACAGGTAGTCGGTACCCGCGCTGTCCGGCAGCCAGTGTGAGCCACACCCCAGTTTGGGGTTTTCTAGTTACCTCCTGAGAAAACAGTAAAAAAGGGACAGTGCTCTTAGCCTTTAATACATTGTTTAACCTGCTGCATCCCAGGTCTGTCTTCGGCATGTCATCAGCGTAAGCCGTCATCCGTGGGGTATTGCCCATACGTTTTCGCACCACCTCTTTGCAACCCGGCGTGTTTCACACTCAGCAGCACATGTCGGTGTGAACTGGTGCATTTCGGGCGAGGGTTAGGCATGTACAGTGCGAACGCACCTGCCATTGTCCGCGTCGTGTTGGGATCTGTACTCTCCAGTGATGGGCTAGGAAACGCTGAGTCCACATTCTTTCTTCTCGTCTCCATACCGTCTGTCTTGTTTCTCTTTGTGCTGTGCAGACACGCTGTCCTCTCCCGCCAGCAGATGACCGGCTCTGGGGCGTACTCAGCTGCTCCCTGCAGGCCTTAGCTGGTGCCCCGCCCAGATGCCACAGACCACGGTGGCCACGGCCACTGCTCTGTACCTATTTTGCTCAAAAGGCATTACTTCAGATCAATCACCTCAGAAAAAATAACCGAATTTTGTCGAAAGCCTTTCGAAGACGTGTGTGTCTTCATTTGAATGAATGTGTGGGTCCTTCTGTGCAGCGTCGCCTCCGCCCATGGCTTGGCTTTTCTCTTTCTTGGGAAACGAGTCTTAGGGCCTGTGGCTCAAGCCTGCTCTTCAAGAGGAGCTTGTGGAGCCCTTCGTTCTCCGGGCGAGCGCCCAGCACGTCGAACGCCTTAGAAGAGCTGCCGCAGGTTGGAGCGTTCGCCGTTGCTCCCCAGCCCTCTCCTGTGAGCTGGGGTCGGTTTTGAGGTGGCCGAGGGGATGCTGGGCAGAGGGGACCCCCCGCCCTTTGTGTTCCAGAGCAGGACCGTACCACACGATTGTCGGAAACCAGCAGAAAGCTCCCGTGACCCCGTCACTGCGGCCCAGGCACGATCGCCAGTGGCGCTGGTCGCTGGCTTCCATTGCTGAATACAAACCATAGACTTACCCATCCTGAGATCACGAGCTGAGGCCAAGTCAAGAGTTGGCTTCCATTGTTGAATACAAACCATAGACTTACCCATCCTGAGATCACGAGCTGAGGCCAAGTCAAGAGTTGGACGCTCAGCTAACTGAGCCAGCCGAGCCCCCCTGTATGATTATGATTCTTAATCTGTTTGTCGTTTGGTTTGCCTAATTAACTTAACCCTTACTTTGCTGTTGGACAGCAGGGTCGTTCCCTAATCTTTACAATGACACAATGACAAAAAACCCTAAGAGACATCTTTGTGCGAAATATGTTGCTCCTTCTCTGGACCACATTTCCAAAGCAACCCTGGGACGTGGATTCCTCGCACGAGCAGCATTTTTGTGGCGAGTAGGGGCTTCCTGTGCTGATACTCCGGCCAGCGTGTGCACGCCTGGAATCTCATGTTGTCCTCGGGTGTTGCTGATGTGATTTTTTGAAGTGGGCTGTAGACAAAGCTGTACCATTTACTGTTTTAGGCACATCTTTTTTTCTCCTGAGAGACTGAACACGCCCTTGCTTGTTACATATGTCCGGTTCTTCCAGTGAATTGAACCTATGAAAAGTGGTGTCAAAGTCACGATTTTCTTAGTTTTTATGAATTCTTGTATAATAATTAACCCATTGATATTGGCTCCACCTAATTTTTCGTGACCTGGGATTGTCTAGCAAAATGAGGATTTTGGTGGTGGTGACTTTTCGCACGGGGGTTACAGAAATGACATGCATTCACTTCCGTTTCTCTTGTTTTCTTTTTCCCTAGATACTCTCTAAGTGGTGGAGGAACTTCAGCCCACTGAAATTCCTTTGGCATTTGGGGTTTTGTTTTTTTCTTCTTCATCCTCCTCCTCCTCCGAAAACGTCCACGAGAGCCTTTGCTGACCCCGCTGCAGCGGCGTGCCGTCCAGGGCCCCCCACCCCTCCAGCCGCGGGTGCCCACCGGCCCATGCGCGCGGCCCCCCTCGCCGGCCTCCGCCAGATTGAGTCGCTCGGTGCGGTGTGGGGGAGGGTCGGCTCCTGCAAGCGATCATTTTATTTTCTTGTTCCTGTTTTTTAATTTTAGCCATCGTGCACATATCAAGGAAAGTGTCTTTAAAAACAAACACAAACCCTGAAATGTATATTTGGGATCGTGACAAGGCAACTGAAGAAATGAAGTCTCAGGTACCCTGCTTTTAAGTGGGTGACTCCCCCTCCGCGGGAGACGGAGAATCGCTCTGGCGGGTCAGTGTACAGATTTGTATATAGCGTCATTTTTACGGAAACCCTTTCGGCGTGCATAAGGAATCACTGTGTACAAATTGGCCAAGTGCTTCTGTAGATAATGTCAGTGGAGTAAATATTTGACAGGCCATAACTTGAGTCTATTGCCTTGCCTTTATTACATGTAAATTTTGAATTCTGTGGTCGGTGATTTGGGTTTTATTTTGTATTTGCAGGGTTTGCCATTAATCCTACTTCATGCCCCTCTTACGAACACTCCTCTTTGTACCTCCGCAAATGCAAATCCCCCTCGTTTGCCCGACGGCCCTTTTGGTACACGTACAGGTTGATTTCCTTTCATTTGATGGTACTATTTCTTAGTGTTTTAAATTGGAACATATCTTGCCTCATGAAGCTTTAAATTATTATTTTAAGTTTCTCCCCGATGAAGTGCTCTCGTCTTCACGTTTGTTTGAAATTGTGCCACTGCTGGCCCCACGCCAGCTCTCCCGTCCTTCCCAGTAGGATTTTCTGTCGCGCCTCGTAGTGAAATCTGCATATCATCTTGCCCACCTAAAAATGTCTGAATGCTTACACGAATAAATTTTATAACACACTTATTTTGCATACTTTTCCTTGAAATGTGGCTCTTCAGAGGGTAGGGAGCTGTCATATTGAGTGAGTGTGTGTGTGAGAGAGAGAGAGAGAAAAAGAGAAGGTGAGAAATTAGGCACTTCCAGAAAGAAGTGCCCGCATTCAGAATGCCGAGTGGCCAGGTCGGTTCTCTGTGTAACTTTCAAAGAATTGGTTGTTGAGAAAACACGGCTGGAGACTGCCGATTTGTGAAATGGTGCGCTCTTGCCCCGCGCCGTGATTAAGGGTGGTTTTTCTTGCAGGAGCGCGGGGCTGCCGTCCGTCAGCCGGGGGCCTGTATTTCTCTTGGCCTGTGGCATGGCCCTGCTGGCCCGGGTGGGAGGCAGGAGGAATCCTTTCTCTGGGGTGCGAGTGCCTAAGCACACGTGGCGTCATGTTACATTTGTTGACGCGGATCATCGTCCTCTCTTGGTGTTGCCGTTCCTGAGGGGAAGACAGGATTTTTGGAAGCAAGGACGTTACTGGGTAAACTTAGGGATGGAAGAAGGCTCGGTATCTGCCACCCCAGTGGCCTGGGCTACGGGGAGAGGACAGAGGCCTAGAGCCAGAGAGGTTTGAGTGTGTTCATATTGTTAGATTTGTTAATGGAGCGTCATTTTTAAAAGCCTAAAATTAAGTCTTTTTTTTTTATTAGAAGCTGAATGATTAATTTCTATAAGGGGTACATTTTGATTAGGGGAAATGGAACTGAATTGCTGATTCTTACGTGGCGTGCCCTTCGGCAGCAGGGACGTTAGCGTGGATGGTAACACCTGAGGATGTTTCGTGTTGTGTTTCTACCGAGTATCTTGTATGAGGGAGCAATGCGTTTCCCTGTGTGAGGTGCCAGCCCAGGGTCTGTTGGTTCGTTGCGGGGCAACCCCATAAAGCGGTGACGCGGTGTTCTCCAGAGGGCGCTGCTCACCTGGTCCTCGGCCAGCTGGTGTTGACAGCGGCCTTCCCAGAGTTGGCACCTTTGCACGTGGACGGTGACGTCAGGACGGCATGCCGAAGCCGGTCTCCAGTGCGCGGAAGCCCGGGTTCCGATGGAGCGTATGGGCGCGGTGCTTAGCTCACCGCCTGCAGTCCCCGGATGGTCAGCACCGTGCCACCCTCCAGGGAAGGCAGCAGATCCGTCTCGAGCTTATGTGGGCATCTTCCGTTGATGAAGCTTCCTGGGGAAGGAGTGGCTTGAGCAGGTGTATGAAGTGGATCTCTTCCCCCGTCTCGTCGGGCTTGCCGCCTTCCATAGACATGCGGGCGGAGGTTTGGTTTCTGAGGGCACATGGGACGTGTGCCCTCTCAACGGCCAGGGTCCCGGCCATGGGGTAGCCTCGTCCGTACGGAGCCAGCGGAACCTGTCTCACACGACGGAAGCTCTGCCGCGGAGCCAGACCTGGGGGGCTGGCGTCTGGGATTTGCTGGCACTCGGAGGCCCCCCCGATGCCCCCCGCCCGGCTGCCGCTAACCCGCTCAGACTGCACGCGGGCTGGCACACGCCTCCGGGGAGCACAGGTACCACCTCATGGAAACGGAGGCAGGGGGCTGTCTGGCTGGGTCTTCATGCCTTCTAGAAATGGCCTTTCTTGTGTCCTGGCTGGCTGGCTGCAAGCGAGGTGGCCGCCTTGGCCTCCCAGAGCTGGCCTCGCGCCTGTCTCGATGTAACCGCACACCACACGCCTTCTGAATCCAGCAGCTTTGTCGTCGTCAGTCTCGTGAGGTGTCTGTGCGGTTCATGCGGCATTTTGTACCTTCTGGCAAAACGTCCATTTATGAGCCTTTTCTGTTTCCTTAGAAAGCTGTTTTTGGCTTCTCGGTTTCTGCTGTCAAATACGGCAGTAAGCGGGGCGTCCTGCGTTCGTCAGCACGGGAACGGTCATGCGGGGCGGTACGTTCCCAGCCCGTTTCTGTAGTTCTGTCTTGTGAGCGTAGAGGGAGTAGGCTGAATGCCCCCCCCCCCCCGGCCCATGTGTATGTTAAAATCCTAACCCCAGTGCGGTGGTATTGGGAGGTGATGAGGTCAGGAGAGCGGAGTACCCGTGATGGGATTAGTGACTCTTTAAGAGCCCCCCGACCCCCAGACCCTCCTCCCTTCCACCCTGTGAGGACCCAGCGAGAAGACAGCGGACTGTGAACCAGGAAGGCCCTCGCCAGACAATCTGCTGGCACCTTGATCTGGTGGCTTCCTGCCTCCAGGACTGTGAGATATGTACTTTTCTGGTAGTTCTGATACAGTTGCCCAAATGGACGGAGACACGGGGTGTCTCTGAAACCCCCCATGTTCCCGGCAGCTTGGAGTGGTCAACATGGCCCACGTGATTTACACTTGGAAGTCACAGGGGACCCCAGAGGTGCGAATAGAGCAGCACCAGCACCAAAGTGGTTTGGGATCACTCGGGGCCACTGAACTAGACCACCTCATCCCCAAGCCTTGGAGAATCCTGGGACTGGTGGTTTCTAGGGGAGAATTTTCCCGAGACTGCCTCTGTCCCATCAGCTGCACCCTACGCTCACCCGGGAGCCGGTCCTGCTGCTGGGGTGTGGGAGAAGCCTCTGGGACATAGCTGGTCTTCAGGGGCCCCTTTTCACAAAGGACGTGGAAGGGAGCCCCCCTCCCTGTCTTTTCTTTCATCCCTTGGGTTTTAGCCCTTTTATAGCCACAGACAGGCTCCCAGCAAGCTTCTGCCTCCCCAGTGCCATGCCGTCTCGTCCGTGGCTAAGTTTGCTCGCTCCCCACCCCAGGGACCAGCCACGTCCCACCCTGGGCAGCTCCGTCCCTGCAACCCGCCCGCATCAGACGGAAATGAAGACCAGACAAGGTTGATAATTTTTTGCCTTAAAACTTCAATATGCTGGATTGTGGCGTGAGGTATTTTTATTCCCTTTTGTTAGTACTTAAAACCATCCGGTACACATTGTAAGGCAGACGACGAACACATCTCGAGCTCCCCGTCCAGGGGTTCACTGCCGCGTCCACGCACACCAGTCCAGGCTTTGCCGGCTGGGGTGCAGGCACCGGGAGCCACCGGGTGGCTGGGTCGCCCCCTCTGGACTGTGTCAGAAAGTGTTTAAGAATACTAGGGAATAGCAGCCACCCGATCTCCACAGAGAATAGGCAAACGGGTTTTGACTAGTGGGCCCAGCTGGTCCTGGAGCCGCATTCCCTGTGTAGTCTGACTGTCAAGGATGTGCAAGGTCATACTGTTGATACCCCATGCTTGGGGGATGAGGGGGAATGAGTATAAACAGGAGAAAAGAATGTTCTTGAAGACAGGCACAATACATACTACTACCGAATGTGCAGTTCCCAACCACAGTTGCAGGATATAGGTATGAGCACGGGGGCCAGGGGGCCACGCCCCTCGCGTCACGGTGCTTCCGTGGCCCCTGGAAGCTCACAATGACCCTCCGTAACGTCACGTATCACAAATGGCCCTGACCACAGACACACAGGTTCTCATGCTTGTGAGACAAGACAGCAAACACCACAGCTGCGGTCATCCGTCGTACACGGCACTCCTGGGACAGGGAGAGCGCAGACCTCGGGCTGGAGCTCTGCTGCTCTGCCCCGAGGACCCCTGCTACCCTTCGGAAAGAGGAATCACGGAAACAATTAGGTCAGCTTGTGCCAAGAACAACATTGCACTGGAGCACAAAACCCCAAGAACGTACGTAGTGTGCTGCAAATCCTTCTGTTAATCAAAGAAGCGGATCCCACTAGCTTGCTATTATTATAAAAGTAGAAAGACTGAAAAAACGAAATCTGAAAATGATCTCATTTAAGACTGTGCCATGCGTATCACAAACCTTGGAAAATTTTTTAAAATGCACCAGCCTAGAAATCAAAGTAAGTAAGTTGTTTTTAGGAAAACGAAGAGCACTTGCCCTGTGTTTTGGTGGAACGGATGTGGTCGTACTGCTTTGAAGGTGCAGCTGGGGAAGAAACATGGTCATCTTGCACCCTCTTAGCGACAAGGTTTTAATACTGGCACAAGCTAGAAGCAGCCCACCAGGAGGAGGACAGACGCAGGGCCACCAGCATCGGAGGCGGGAGCACCGTTCCGTTCCGATGACAAAGGAACAGATCGGAAAGACAAGTTAAAAACGGTTTTGCGGAGACAGAGGACAGCTGCTGAAAACCTGTTTCAGTTTTCCAGACAGGTGTTAATTTTACTGGGCTTCGTTAATACAGAGGACGGGCAGTGTCTCCCGGGGAAGCAGCCCCCGCCGAGCCCATCGCCATCAATACACGTGAGACTCCTTGTGACTCAGGATGTGGGCGCGGGAGGCGGAGCTGGTCGCGCTGCGGATCACCTCCATCCACCTGAGACCGGAAAACAAAACGGGGTCAAGGGCCACGTTCTCTAAACCTGCGCAGGACTTTTTCTTCTAACAGCTTCGTGATACTCAACACGCCTCACTCCTTACAAAACCACAGCACGGCGGACCGGTGCCTGGTTTGTGACGTGCTAGTTTAGCAGAAGGGTCTCGCACTCTTGGTACCCAAGTGCATGGGAGCAAGGCTACGGGTTCCTCTAGGTGTGTCTGAGGAACAGTTTGAGAACCCCAGGCCTGGGCGCTCATTTTGTGGAGCAGCAGAAGCCCTAGGACCGAGGCAGCAGCCCGCCCCCTGCTCTCCCGCTCTGCCTCCCAGTCTCGGCTGGCCGTCGGCCTGCGGCCTGTTTTCCACGTTTGAGTATTTGCCGTACATTGGCTGCTGTCAAAAACGCCAGCGGACAAGGTCTGGAGGTGTTTTGGGGTGTCCAGTGAGGGAGTGTGGATCTCCATCCTCTAATGCACAGGCCCGGACTCCCCACCCCTCCAGAGAATTAAACGGTCTCCCATGTCAGCAGTGCCTAGGGTGAGAAACGGAGAGTAGGGCTTTTGAGAAGTTCTCTCATCACTGGTCTTTTTAGGATCTTGTCACTACAAGGCTCAACGGTCCTTGCCGCCACAGTGACAAGATCCCCCCGGGCTCACTTTTCAAGCAGTGTACTTAGGAAGTGTGGTGTGGGGAGGCTTGAACCTTGGTTTCCCACCACTGTGCCGCTGCCCCTTCCACTAGCGGGCTCACTGGATGGGGGGGTTGTGGAGGAACGTGCTCCGGTCCTCTCAGCATGGCCCGGAGAGCCGTTTCTCCCTAAGGGGGCTGGGGACCCCTGGCCCTGTCTGGTCCACCCACGTGGGTACTTGAACAGTGACACCAGCTGTAAGATCCAATGCCTGGGGGCCCAGAATTTCTATTTTAAATTTCAGGAATGGTCTGGAATTGGTCAAATGTGATAGTCTGGGTCTTTCCATCTTACTTTGAAGATTACAGCTCCTGGGCCCCGTTCTGGCACGCAGACAGTCTTACTAATAAGGTAACCCTGAGAAGCACTAGGATATGTTCCCGTCCTCGGGTGGTCTTCCGGCCCTAGCACAGTCGGGCACATTCTAAATACTCCGGACACTAAAAACACACGTGAGAGATGAAAAAAAAAAAAAGTGCACCGTGTGTAGCATTAACTCGATGCTTACAGGTCAATAACTGACGTTATTCAGCCAGGGAAGACTTTGTTTCTAGGAGAATGGAGGTGGATACAGGTGTCAGGCCGAGGGGACCACCTTCCTCCCCCCCTCCCCCAAAGTTCAAGGACCTTTTGGAAGTGCCCAGGCCCCCGAGGGGCAGTGAGTAGCTGCTCCCCGCAGAGCCTCGTCCACTGCGCGCTCTGGGGAGAAAGGAGGAGCCTTTTTCTGGAGGAGCCCTGGGCGGAGGGGTCGTTACCTGTCAAATGTGTACTCGCTTTCAGCCCTGAAATAGTACACGTGCGACCTGAACTGCAGCTTGAACACGAAGTCCTTGTGGACGCCCTCGGCCTCGGAGGGAAGGGTGAGGGAGTAGCCGAGCAGCGGCAGGCTGGCCAGGGGCTGATTGTCCTGGCGGAATCAACAGAAGGGGGCTTTGGAGCGGTGGCCGGGTGGGGGGGGGGTGGCTAGCTGCCGCCTCTCGTCCCGCAGGCCGGCCGTGAGGCCTGCACGGGCCCCGAGCCCGCAGGCAGGTCCCCCCTCCTGTGTTCAACCAGCAGCCGGTGGCCCTTTCCAAGGCCACAGGGCTCCCCTCTCCACTTAGAAACGAGGGTCTCGGGGTTGGAGGCTTCTCCAGGCTCGGGTAGCTGGAGTGCCCGGTTCTTCGTCCCTCCGGAGGAAGGCCGCCCCCCTCTGAACGGCTGGCTGCCCGGGGTGCGGCACGCACCTGGTGAGACTTGTAGAAGAACAGGCAGAAGTTCGTGAACACCACCCACAGCTTCTGCCAGCCGGAGCTGTTCTTGAACTTCCTCAGCAAGTTCCCCGACAACTGATTCTGCAAGACAAGCACACCGGTGTCCCCGGGGACTCCGGGTGGGGCTTCTAGCTGGGGCCCCGCCGGACGCTTCCTACGTCTGCCTTAGGGGGACAGCCTGTGCTCCGGGTGGGTCCACTGTCTGAGCCTGATAGGGACAAGAGTTCAATCAGAGGATAACTGACACCCTCCCGTGGTGACCTCAGTTGTTAATCGGGGTGTCCCAGGTAGGAGTACATCATGCCTCGTCCACTGTGCCTGCTGTCCCAGGGAGAGACGACACACAGGCCGCCCGCAGTGCTGCACCTCGCGCAGGGATCTTCCCCTACAGGGGGAGCTGGGTGCTTCCATCACCCCCAGACGACAGGCTGTCGGGGCCCACGCGCCATCTAGTGGCGTCGGCCGGAACGCAGGCCTGGGCCTCCACCTGTGACGTCCCCCTAACGGGACAGTGAGCCCAACAGAGGGGCATTCCCCAGGAGGACACAGCGGGGACCAGACTGCCCGTCAGGGCTGCAGAGCCGGTCGCTCATTACCACGGAGACTGAAAGCAGGAAACGGATGCTGGGGACAGTCTCACAACTTGGTCAAATGGGCAAATTACTATATTAAAAATACCCGAGTCTGCTTTATTCTTCCAGCAAGCATCTTTAAGGTAGTTACGTAACTTAGGTCCCTGTGCCAGGAGGAGAGAAGGTTCAGTGTGTCTGTCCTGGAGTTGCTCACTGTCTGATGAGCAGACAGAAGCGAACAGTGCCTCGGGCTGAAAGAACACAGCAGGCAGACAGCCCCACAGACCTGTGGGTCCCCGCCAACGGCAGGAGTTCCAGGCAGAGCGTCCCATCCCCCTACTCCATCACCGTCTGCCACTCACCCACGGGCGAATGGGACAAGAAAATGGGGTACCGAGTGCCAAGCAGGTGAGGGCAGCAAGCAGAATTGGGGGAGCCTCAGACAGGACTCTGAGTCACACCGAAGGAAGGGGCGCACGCTCTCCTGCGGAACCCGCTCCCTCCAGCTAGAGTCTGAAAGCGCTTCCTCTCCATGCAGCCCGCACAGTGCGCTGGGCACGCTGTGACCCAGATCCGGGCAGGTGCACGGGCGGTTCTAACCTGTGCTGCCTCCTCGTCCTGGACACGCCACGCTCACACTCGGAATGGAGTGCTCTCTCCTTGCTCACCCGTGCTAGCAGCTTCCGGGGTCACCGGCTGCATGCAAACTCCCACTCCCGTTGGCTTTGCTCAGCCACACTTCTGTCCCCTTCTCAGGTCACATGGCGCCAAAGCCCTGTCGCCTCTTTTCTCGAGAGGCTGAACCCACGGGGGGATGACTTAGGTCTGTCTGACCTGGAGCAGTTGTTCTCTGCTGCTCTTACGGGACAGGTCAACATCCTCGACCCATAACCAGCCGACGCCCCATTCCCCCGCTCCCTCGCACGCCAGCCGCCTCTCCTGGACTCCCCAGTGGAGGGAAGGCCTCTGTTCTGCCCGGTCCTGGCTCACATGCTGCTCAGCCTTTATTCTGGATCGGATTGCATCCCCCACCCCCCGA
The DNA here is from genome assembly GCF_002007445.2 of Ailuropoda melanoleuca. Classification (NCBI taxonomy): domain Eukaryota; kingdom Metazoa; phylum Chordata; class Mammalia; order Carnivora; family Ursidae; genus Ailuropoda; species Ailuropoda melanoleuca. The sequence continues at coordinate 128,610,144 of NC_048224.1, read as the reverse complement.
GTTGTTCCAGTCCAAAGCCTGTGGATGGGACTTATTTGGAAATCGAGTCTTTGCAGATGTCAGAGTTAAGACGCAGTCCTAGTAGGGTAGGGTGGCCCCATGCAGTAACCAGTGTCCTTACAAGACAAACACAGACACAAGCGGACACCAAGGGGGATGGAGGCCGAGATGGGGTGATGTGTCTAGAAGTCAAGAGACACCAAGGATGGTGGCAAACACCGGAAGCTGGGGACGAGGCATGGGAGGGCCCTTCCTCAGCTTCTAGCACCCCAAGGGGATGAGCTTCCCTTGTGTGAAGCAGCTGGTGTTAGGGCAGCCCAGGAGAGTCAGAGACCCTACCGTGATTATCTGTCTCCGTGCTGTCCCTTCCCTCCTGGTCCTCCCCGGGACCCAACTGCCCCCTCTCCCCAGGCCTCCAGCATCTGCCAACTCCGATCCAGAACACGAGAACGCTCCACTGGCTCTCCCAGCGCCAGACCCCCACGTCGAATGTGGACCCCGGTGCTCCTGGCTTGCCCACAACCTTTGGGTCGCACTCAGCACCTCTTCACGTCTTCCCCAAATATCCCCAATACTCCTCTCCACCTGCAGGAGTCCAGCAGGAGCAGCGGAGTCAGGAGGGAAGGAGCTGCCACCCTCTCCCATCGCTCAGTGGGACCAAAGGGCCTGGCGAGGGGGACCTGGCAAGGATGGGGGAACTCGCAGAGGGACAGACGAGCCAATTCCACGCTTAGTTCACCTGCGTTATTCCCCTTAAACCCTCACACCCGGGGGCTCGAGGTCCACCCTACGGGGGCCGACCAACTTCCTGGGCAGACCAGGTAATGTGCAGTCGAGGCTCATCAGGCCAAGCGGCAAAGTCAGATACGTGTCGTAGCCAATTAACGCCAAACCCTGTTCTTAGCTCACGGGCTGTGACCAGCCAAGGCCGAGTGGGATGTGCCCGCGGGCCGGTTTGCTGACCGGCTCCGTACACACATCTGTCCCCTCGAAGGAGCTGGCCTTACAATGTCCGGGCTGCCAGGACCACCTGACTTCAGGGGTTGCTAGCTTGTTGAGCGGTCTTAATGCTTCCAGGCTGGCAAAGGTTTCCAGCCTGCCAGCTTCCCATGTTTGACAGTCCTAACCACGGGCCGGGAAGCTGGGTATCGAGTGCAGCAGAGGCCCCTTCTCCCCCAGTGACGCACTCCTCCAGTTTCCTCAGGCCAGCTGGACACGAGATGTGCCCAGGGGTCCCTGCCCACCAGACGGTCGCCGGTTCTTCCCTGCTCATCCGTGCTGGAAAGATCCCCGCCCTGCCCTGTGCCTGGGAGAAACCCTAGCTCCAAAGTAAAGGGAGGGAGGACGCGAGTACAGTGAGCTGGGCAGGGGGACAGACTCTGCCCGTCCCTGTGCAGTCGGAGGAGAGGGGCCGCTCGCTGCCAGCCGCCAGGAAGGCCTGGCGCCAGGGGAACCCAAGCGGTGCACCTGTCACCCCGGGCCTGCACCGCACATGGGTGCTCGTGGGGCTTTAGGCCACTGTCTGCAGCAGGGCAACTTGGCAAACACAGCGCCGAGGAACCGTGATGGTCACGCCCAGAGAACCATCCCAGACCCTACGGACTCGCCATCAAGAGCTGCCTGGCACGTCCCCAGCACTGCTGGCTCAGGAGCAAGCCCGTCACCATCCTTGGCTCCCCCGTCTCCTATGACGTGTTCTGGGCCAGGCCCATTTAGGGATTCATAGGGTTTCGGGTTTTAAGCTGGCCCAGCGCCTCTGCTGGAAGGCGCCCACGGGCAGAGACCCCAGCACGCTTGTGTGGCCGGGTCCCGACAGTTCACCCGCGAGCTACAGCCCACACGGCCCCGCTGTCCCTGCTTCCCCCACGCAGCCTCCCTCAGCACCCAGACACGGCGCCCCCGCCACCTGCAGCTGACTTCCGCCCGCGCAGGCCATGCTCCGCCGTGCGGGGGGCCGTACCTCTACGGCGACGCTGAAGTCCACCATGGAGACGCTGGTGTTGCGGTGCCAGCACACGTGCACCATGGTGTTGCCGCGGTGGGGGGCCTGGCGCTCCAGCGACGTGCGCGAGGCGCTCAGGTCATCCTCCGACTCCTGGTCGGCCACCGCGGCCTCATCCGGGGACTCTGCAGGACGTGACAAAAGGTGGTGCTTCTGATCGTTGCCAGAAGGACCCTTCCCGGACCCTCCCAGGTGCTGAATGGGGCGGGATGGCCGGGGGCGCTCACCTGGGGAGCCCCGTGCACCCCCCGAGCAGGAAGTCACGCTAGCAGCCATCTGCTATTCAGGGTCCCACCCCGGGGGGGGGTGTCCCACCAGCCCTTCTGCCAGGGAGCCCCCAACACACCTGGGCACCAGGGCCTGTGGTGCTCGCCTAGCACGGACGGCCTGGGCTCCTCTCCCTACTGCCGGCACTCTACGTGACAGGCGGCGATGCTGGCCCAGAAAAGATGACCTCCCTGCTCCCTCACACTGTTCTAGGGGGTGTTTTACTTTCAGGGAGTGGAGGTTCCTTCATTTTTAGTTTTATTAAACACATATGTCTATCAACATAGCCAAACTATGGAAAGAGCCCAGATGTCTAGTGACCGATGAATGGACAAAGAGGTGGTATGTCTAGACAACGGAATATCACTCAGCCATCAGAAAGGGCGAAATCTTTCCATTTGCAAAGACGTGGATGAACCTAGGGGGTATGAGGCTAAGTGAAAGAAGTCAAAGACAAATACCATATGATTTCACTCATACGTGGAATTTAAGGAACAAAACAGATGAACATGGCGGGGGGGGGAAAGGGGGACAAACCATAGGAGACTCTCAACTACAGACGACAAACAGGGGGGATGNCAACTACAGACGACAAACAGGGTGGATGGAGGGAGGTGGGTGGGGGATGGGCTAGACGGGGGATGGGTGTTCAGGAGGGCACCTGTGATGAGCACTGGGTGTTGTATACAACTGCCGAGCCACTGACCTCTACTCCTAAAGCCAGTGCTGCACTGTACGTTAACTCGAATTTAAATAAAAATATGAAAAAAAAAACATGTATAGGAAAAAAATAGAAGGACATGTCAAATTGATAACAGCAGCTATGTTAAAGTACTTGCATTAGAGGGACTTCTCTTTTTCTATTTTATGAACTTCTAATTACATGATTTTGTACATACGTAATAAAAATTAGAAATAAAAAAAAACAGAAATGTCAATCACAGAGAAGGGGCCCACCTGGTGATTTTTAAATGCAACAGGATGTCCCCCCTCCATGATCCAGAGCTGTCCCACCTGCCACGGCTAGCTCCTGGAGGCGACGTGCCCGTGTGGCACCAGGAGAGCTCCCCCCCAACTTACTGTTGTCAGGGGGGCTGCTGGCCAGGAACTCGGGGGTGGGGCCACTGCTTTTCTCTGCCAAATCGATGGCCATCTGGATATCCTCAACCCACTTTTCCATCTCGGACCTGGAGCTGAAGAGACAACGGCAGGATTTCAGACCACAGCAGGGCAAAGGGTGGACAGGGGAGAGGTCGGGTGTCCGGTTACCTGGCCGCCACGACGATGGACTGCCGCTGGCCTCGGAGGGTTAGGCAGTGGGGCACGCCCCACTCGTCTTCGCTTTCCTCGATCTGTGGGACGAGCGTGCGTAACGTTACTGCCAAGAGGCAAGTGGGATACGCGGCATTTTCAAAAGTTCACTACACTGCCTACGGCTCAGAGGAAGCACATCAGTAAAATCACGGAAGGCTGAAAGGAAGGTCCAAATGCACGGAGTTGCTTTTTGGCAGAGCCCGTAAACTTCCCTCTCTCCGGTGACTGAAGAGAGTGGGGGTCTAAGCCGGGGAATCAGCCCGTGCAGACTGGCATCCTGGCTGCCATCGTGGAGACCGTCCCACTGGCGCATCTCTGGGGACGGACAGGTAGCCCCCGCTCTAGGGGTGGGCTCCACCGCTCCATGTGGATGGTGAGGACTGTCTTTCACCCTGGGGCCCCCCAAGGGGCAGTGAGAGGCAAACGCATACCTCATGGCCACGTCAGCTTGCTTCCTCACTTGATTCTAGAAAGAAGTTACCTGTACGTCTCACGTGCAGGAGGAGCCGTGTCCTGAGCCCCTTTTGGGGAGCCCGAACAGGCCCCAGGGTGCCTGGTTACGACCCTCCTTTTCCTTCCTCAGGTCGCGGACTCCCGCTCCCTTTAGCTTGACGTGCTGCCTATAGGCAGCGCGCAGGGAGGGCCCCGATCGTGTGCCCATGGCGCATACTCACGGTCATGCCGTACAGCGGGAGCTGTCCGTGGACTTTAAACTGATTCGAGGCCGTCAGCCCCCTGCTCGTGTACAGCAAGACGTCATTGAACTGGAGGAGCAAAGACAAGCGTGGGTGAGACGGACGGGCTCCAGTGAGACAGCAGGTGCGGACAGTATGTTCTCAGAATCTTGCATGGCAGCTCGCTGATCGCAGCTACTCCTCCTGCCTTCCAGGTGGCCCGGGCCCCACCCTGTGACCCCGTGGGATCCCCCATCCCCGTGAAGACCGACAGCTCTTGCCACTTACCAGGAAAAACATACGCTGCTGGAGCCCCTTGCCGGAGAGCTTGCTGAGACTGCCCAGGCGGATGAACTCCTGCAGAGCAAACAGACCCTGAGGGTTGGCAGGGAGCGTGCAAGCCGCGTCAGCGGGGACATGCCGGCGGCCTCATGCCACGCTCCCTTTCACGGCCAGAACCATGGCGATCATTGTGACTGTCTACTGAAGGCTGCTGTCCCTCCCAGGAACCCACAAGGCAGGAACTCCAGTTAGCTCCGCTTGCAGAGAAACCAGCGCTCAGAGGCTCTGCGCTCAATCCCTGGGCCCGGCGGGCTTCCCGCTGCAAGGAAGGTGGCAGGGGCCTGGCCACATGCGGAGTGGCAGCAGGGCACTGGGAAGACAGATAAGCCAGAGGGGAGGACAGATAAGCCGTGCCTGGGTGCTGAGGGAGGGGAATCTTAAAAACAAACAAAAAAAACCCAAAAAACCCAAACCCCACAAAACGATCATTTTTTGAAAATTGTGGTAAAATACACATAAAAATGACCATTTGTGACCTTTAGTGCATTCAGAGTGTATGCATTGCTACTACCTAGGTCTGGAAATGTTCATTACCCAAAAGGAAATCCTCCCCACTTCCCCCTTTCCCTAGCACCCGGCTCCCACCAATCTGCTTTTTTTCTTTATGGATTTGCCCATTCTGGATACTTCCTATAATTTGAATCTTGTCACACGTGACCTTTTGTGTCTGGCTTCACCCACTCGGCATGTTTTCAAGTTTCATCCACACTGGGGTATGTATCAGAGCCCCCTTCCTTCCCGGGGCTATTTCATGGTATGGATACACCATACTGTGTTTATCCACTCACCTGATGGACACTTGGGGTTTTTTCCCCTTATTGGCTACTATGGACAGTGTTGCTATGGACATTCACGTTCAAGTTTTTGTTTGAGGGGGCACCTGGGTAACCGTCTGCCTTCAGCTCAGGTCATGATCTCATGGTCCTGGGATCGAGTCCTGCATTGGGCTCCCTGCTCAGCGGGGAGCCTGCTTCTCCCTCGCCCTCTGCCTCTCCCCCCTGCTCATGCTGTCTCTCTCAAAAATAAATAAAATCTTAAAAAAAAAAAAAAAAAAGAAGTGCTGTCCCATATATTTCTTAAAACAAACTTGTTTGAACACCTGTTTTCAGTTCTTCCGGGTATATACTGAGGAGTGGAATTTCTGGGTCATATGGAAGTTCTTATTAAGGAATCACCAAACTGTTCTCCATTGTGCTGCTTCTAAAACATGCTGTAAGTTCATGAACGTTTTCACATTCCTCCCATAGAGGCGGGGTCTCTGCTTCCCCTGGATGTGGGTGGGCTGGTGACTGGTTTGACCAACAGTGTGTGGACCTGATGCTACATGACTTCCAAGACTAGGTCATAAGGCCACACGTAGCCTCTGCTTTGTCCCTGGGAACACTTGCTCTTGGAACCCTGAGCGGCACACAGCATTAAGACTACCCCGAACCCAGGGTCAGCCGGCTTCGCATGGGCTCTGTGGGGCACAGTGCCAGCTGAGCCTCCAGATGTCCCTGCCAGGTGTCAGCCCCGGACCCTCCAGACCAGTCCTTCTGGGACCCCTGTCAGTGCACAGGGAGAAGAATCACCTGGCTAAATCCTGCCCAATTCCTGACTCGCAAAACCATGACCTATCCTGAAAAGTTGTTTTCAGCCACTACATGTTGGAGTAGTTTGCTGCGTATCAACAGACTTCTAGAACACCCGCCACAAGATTTTTTTGTGCTCACGACAGCTACTGAGCCAAGGACTCCACCAACTCATTTTGGTTCTGTAGACTTCTGCACAACCTGACTCAACTCTGTTTTTTTCATGAAATGTGGATCAAAGACCGCGTCTGCCGGCAGCTTCACTGCTGTGTTTTGGGGACCAACAGAGGAACATATAATAAATCCTTGCAGGAACTCAGGACGGATCCTATCGACATCAACAATGCGATCCGAGGAAATGTCTGGAGGGCACCACGGCCAGGCAGCCGAGGATGGGACCGGGACTCGAACTTGCTGCTCACACCTTGCACAGTCGGAACACGTATGTTTTCTAACAGATCTGAGGGAGCCTGACAGTTTTCTGTGTGGGTGACGAGGTGCCCTGGGACACGCACTGCAGGAAGACAGGGGAGCCCCACCTGTGTTCTGGGGGGGCTTCAGTGGCGGGGAGCAGAAGGGTTGTGGACTCAGATACCAATGTCTGAGGCTGGGGATGGAAAATGTGTCTAGAATTGTTCTTTTTAAACTACAGAAGGGCGGAGTGCAGGGCTGGGGAAAGGCCCCAAATATCCTTAAGAGCCAGCTGCTTCCTTCTGGAGGGAAATCCAGTCCATGCCTCTGAGTTTTAACCAAACGAACCTCACCCCCCTCCAGTCCCGGCTTCCTTTCTGAATGTGCTCCTCCAGCAGGAAGGCCAGCCCAGGAAGAGCTGTCCCTCAGGCACACGGTCCTTGGGGTGAACACCGTCAGGGGGGCTGCCTCGGGCCGGTGTGCTGTGGCCTTAATGCTTCGGGGGGGAAATCCTGCCCTCTGGGATGTGATACCGTCTCAGACTGACCCCCTCAGGAAGGGGAGCAGGACTGCACCCAGCTAGGAACTGCACTGCAGTAGCCCAGGGGGCGTCTCTAAAATTATCTGCTCCCCCTTTAAATCTCAATACTTAAAATTCCACCTACAGACAAATCAGGGCTTTCTTCCCACCCATGAGCTTACCTGATAGTTTAATTAATGGTAATCGGTTAGCCCTGGTACATGGAAGACCCCATCTTAGAACTTGTTCCCCGGAGGGCCTCTGATTCCCTCCTTACCATTTCATTCAGGGTTGACTTGCAGCACCCCAGTTCCAGCTTCACCTTTATAAGTCATAATAAGCACCTGGTATGTGCCTGACATCAGCTGGGTGCTTATATTAGCACCGTATGGTAGACTGTACATTCAATATTTATCCCCATTTTTCCGATAAAGAAACTAAGGAGCAAAATGATTTAGAACCTGCCCAAGATCAGTGAGTGACAGAACCCATATTTAGCTAAATGCCTTCCACGATGCTAGGCTGTGACTCACTGCCCTTACAGTAAGTAGAGACTTAATCTCTTCACATAACTAGAGGTGGGGGAAGGAGAAAATAAGTCACATTTGTTGTGTTATTTTTACACATTAAATCTCATTTGATCCTTAGAGCATAGGATGCCCATGTTACGGAAAGGAAGGAACATTCTGTTTGGTTGAAACGCCCAGCTCTGGGCGAGCTAGGACCTGAGCCTGGGGCCTCCTGCTTCAATTCGCTTCTCTTTTTATAGCAGCACCATGGGGACCTTCCCTCAAAATTAAAAAAAAAAAAATTTTGTTAAAGATTTTATTTATTTGAGAGAGAGACAGCACAAGCAGGGTGTGAGGGGGAAGGGTAGAGGGAGAAGCCAACTCCCCACGGAGCAGTGAGTCCGATGTGGGGCCAAAAAATTCTTTATAGGTGGTCTGTTTGCCAGGGAGAATAGGCTACGTATTTTAGAACATCCAAAGTTAGGAGAAAATCACATGGATTCCACTGGCCTTTACTACGTCTTCTGTGTGGATGGGTAAACGTGGTTCTTACATGCTGAGGCCCAGCAGAATGTTCTCACAGGCAGAGCTGAAGCAAGCCCCAACCTTCATTTCTACCCCGCATACACCACCACATACACCTCTTCTGACAATCTCTCACGACTAGTTTTCCGGTCTTGTAACTAGGCTCCCTGTCGGAAAGACCCAAATACATGGGGAGGTTCTCTCGTCTTCCCTCCACCACAGACGTAAAGTTTCTGGGGCAGCTGCCTGGCAGACAAGATGGAAAGCCCCTGGACTGCCGGACACAGCACCCGTCTGAAGATCAGGCAGATACAGGGCTGGGCGGCACAGGTCGTGATCTCAGGGTCGTGAGACCGAGCCCTGTGTCGGGCTCTACGCGCTCAGCGCGGAGTCTGCTTGAGATTCTCTCTGCCTCTGCCCCTCCCCCCGGCTCACGGGTACGTGCGTGTGTGCGTGCGCGCGCTCTCTCTCAAATAAATCTTAAGAAAAAAAAAAAGATGATGATGATTAAGGCAGATGTGCAGCAGACCAAAGGCGCCAAAATTTTCTTTGGAGTCTGGGTGACGTCTGCTTTGAAATGGGGCAGCTCTAGGGATAAAGATCCCGTGGACAGAGTTGGTGAGTTGTACCACCTAATATCTTTGATCCCTGGGTAATGATCGCTTCCTAGGAAAAGAACTGAAAGCAGGCAGGCTGCCCCGGGTTTTCGCGCCCCCCTGGCCTGGAACAAGCGTGTGCGCGCAGCGAGGCCCTGCTTCATCGTGAGTGACCTACGTTTCGTGAGAGGCAGGGTGGGTGGAGGTAACAGCTTACATGAACGCTCATCTCTCCTAGAATCACGTTCTGGCTAAAACCTTACTTTAATTCTGAATTAAAATTATATTATGCACAGAAAATTGCATCTTTTAAAAAAATTCTTTTCATCCTCACATGGGAATTTACGTGCTTTTGGGTACTAATTTTCCTGTGTTTTGTATCATTTTACCCAGGTGTCAAAAAAAAAAAAAAGTTTTCCCTTGGCTTCCATTTCCATTTACCTAACTTTTAAAAACTAAAATAAGCTATCTCAGATCCTCTCAGAATTTGGTAGGAAGAAAGTAAATTAGCCAATCAACCGGTAAGGGGAAAAAAAAGTAGAACAGGAGGCCAAAGGCTTGCTTTATCTCCTCCTGACACACAATTTTTGAGTGACACTGTCATGGTCAAGGGGCCTGCCAGTTGCCTCGCAGCAAGAACAAGAGGCCGTGTTCAAAAGGTTCCAATTTAAGTCACTTAAACATGGCCTTCCTGGCTTTGCCTCGAGCAGCTGCTTACCCTTCCCGGAATCACGAGATTGTCGATGCCAATCAAGTCTTTCTTGAGTTCGTGCAGCTTCTGGAAATTCTCCATCTTGATCATCGTACCGTGAAGTTGTGCTACCATCTCCGTAATCTCTGCCAGGGCAGCTGACGAAGCGAACGGACACAGAAACCGCGGCATGAGTGGCACGAGTGGCAGACCCGGGTGTCCCCCCCGCCGCCCCGGTATCAGCCCTCCAGGGTAACAGCCCCCAGTAGCTGAACTAAGTTGGACGCCGTCCTCCTGGGGGAAAACACTGCTATTCCTAATAAACATTTCTCACAAATAAAAATTTGCATTACGTTTTTATTTGCTTTACTTGAGTTTCCCAAATGCATTTTGAAAATGTAAATGGCCCCTTTGTAGCTACAGGGTGGACCGCTGTCCTTTGGTTGGAATCACTTGGCACGGTGGGGGGGGGGGGCAAGCGGTAGGGAGATAAGCAGGAGAGGACCTGGAATTTTTGTCGCCAGGGCTTTCCTGTTACCTGGAAAGAATAGAGTCCAGGGGGGCCACAAAAAAATCTGGGGCAAAGGAGGGATCCTTCTGGGAGCGAGTCTCACTGACAGTGCGACACTTTGGGGAACCTGACATTCCAGCACCCCCCCCCCCAGTTCTTCCTTCTGCAGCAATTACACGGTTACCAAGATGACTGCAGAGAATAACCACAAAAGCAGCTGTCTTTTGCAGCATGGGCACATCTCCCTCACACAGGTACGAACCCGAGATGGCAAAGGAGCGGACGCCCAACTGGTCTGAGTTTTAGCTTCTGTAAATCCACAGGAGCCGAGCATTAGGTAGTTTCGTCTGGAAATACTTGCCAGCTGGGGCGCCTGGGTGGCACGGATGATTAAGTGTCTGACTTTTGGTTTTGGCTCAGGTGGTGATCTCAGGGTGGTGGGATCGAGCCCCGTACCGGCTCGGTGGGGAGTCTGCTTGTCCCTCTCCCTGTGCCCCTCCCTCTGCTCACGCACACCCTCTCAAATAAATCTTAAAAAAAATTAAAAAATAGCCTGTGAGATTTGTCTACATATCCTAGATACCAAGGGATTGATTCTTCTCCAACAAGCCCCACATCCCCATTTCCCTCCTTAAAACCCTCCCTGTCTTTCCTTTGCTCTTCTTTGCCGTCTTGTGGGGTTCATGAGGCCCCACGGGATCTGGTCTCTGCTTACTTGGCCAGTCTCGTTTCTGCTGCTATCCCTCTGTGTTCTACACAGAATTTTTACTTTCCGGAATGTTCCATAGTCTCTGTCCCCTGTGGACCTCTGTACGTGCTGTTCCCAACTCTATCCAGGAAAACTCCTATATTTTATATGTTAGATCTAAACTTGAAATAATCTTTCCCTCAGAAAGCTCCCCCTGAACCCCGAAAGCTGGGTCAGGTCACAGGTCAGGCACTGCCTGGATGTCCTGCCCTCTGTGCCCACTAGCTGGCCCTGTGCATGGGGCCACATCGGAGTCCTTCTCTCTTGTATGCCTACTACACGCAGGTGCTCAATGCCTCTCTGGTGTATGAGAGCCTGGCCAGGGGCCAGAGCACGGAGTTCTGACTGTAGCCTGAGGGAACCAGGTGTCACCCAGGTTTTAAGCAAAAGCGTAAGAGGTACATTTACAAAAAGAGGACACAGATGGGAGGTGTTCATAATACTTTAGGAGAGAGTCACCAGTGGCCCACATATCTCATCTATAAAATGGGGTAACAGTACTTGTTGTTGTTGTCGGTTGTGAAAGGAGTAAAGGCGTCAGTATTCCTAAGATACCTGGCACAGTACCTGGCCCAGCGCTGGGCCAGCGACAGGGAGTAATGTCATCCTGACAGGAGAGGATGGTCAAGAACACGAGGTCTGCGTTTAGGCCCCACGTCATTTGCTTTCCAGCTGTGTGACTCTGGGCATGTTCCTTAACCTCCCGGTCTCAGCAGCCCCTATATGTAAAACGGCCACCCCCTTGTAGGCCGGTCATGAGTACTAGGAGTCAACACAGGTGAGGTGCTTCTGACGGTGACCAGCACCTCAGAAAGGCCCGGCCGCAAGCAGCAGTAGAACTTGGTGGAGTCCAAGGAGGGAGTGCGGTGGAGGGATGCTGCCTGGAGGGGGCGGACTCTAAGTGCAGCAAACCAGCCAGGATCAAAGGAGAAGGGGGGTCCTAAGGCCCATGGCCACGTCCTTTACGGAAAGACCAGGGTAAGGGAAGGCGGGACCACGAAAGCCCGGCCGGCAGTGTCCTGTCTCCACCCCCCGCACCCCGCCGGCTCACCGCGGCAGTCCCTGAAGTCGGCGTGGTGCGGCGGGTGGTGCTTGCACAGCCGCTCCAGGACCTGCTTGTAGTGCATGAGCCGGTGCAGCGGGCGCAGGAGGAAGGTGTTGAGCGGCAGGTAGCAGACCTTCTGCAGCTCGAAGTCCCGGCACACGGTCTCCAGCCGCCGCGAGCTCCTGATGCCCGTCTCCAGCGCCTCCAGGGCTTCGCTGTGCTTCCACAGGTGAGCCGCCAGTTGCTGGTGGGGGCGAGAGACAGGTGCGCATGCGTCCCACCCAGCCTGACGCCCGAAACGAAGATCGCCTCGGCTTGCGTGGCTTCATTTCGTTCTCTTTCTCATTGTCCCCATTTCGCTACGTACTTCCTGATTTCAGTGAGGTTCCCGGGACGAAAGGAAAAACTCTATTAAAGCGTGACGCGGCTGAACATACTTAGGGATTTTGGAGTAGATGTGTATGTTACCTTAGAGGTGAGACTGGCGAAAAGGAGGGGAATAAACAAACAGGAGCTCCTTCAGGGGGCCTGTGGTTTTCTTCTAAATGTCACCAGATGACAAAGAGACCAGGGCCCATTCAATAAATGTCATACAGTTACCACCGTGCATTTCTGTGGAACTCACCCCTTTCGCTTATCAATAATGAGTATCTTCCACTCGCCACCTGCTCGGCTCGATCCTAGGGAGCTGCGTGACAATTAGACACGGACCCTCCTCTACTGGGGTCCGACAGAGATGCTTCGCTTGACCAACCTTTCTTCAGGCTCCTGAGCCTTCTCCTTGACCTGTGAGCTTCCTCACTGAAAGCCAGTTTTAGCAAAAACCCTGCTAAGTCAGCCTAAATAGAACCCCCCACACCCTGGATGTCGGGTCACCCTTGACATTGGGTTCCTCATCTCTCATCATCCCCAAGTGGTATCAGATCACCCCATCTTCAGCAAAGAAGGCTGTCGTGTTGGTTCAGCCAGAACCCGACTTACCCGATGTTTCCTCTGCTTACGTTCCCATCCTCTGACCCCCACGCTGCCCCTTGGCTAGAGATCCCCACTTCCCCGAGCTGTCTTCAGAGTTGAGCCCAGTCTCTTCCCCACTGAAAACCCCACTGCAGGGGACTCTATCCCAGTCACAACAGTCCTGAATAAAGTCTGCTTGACCATCTTTAGCACGTGCTGTCATAGCTCATGGTGGAGACTGGCGAGGGTACAGAGTTGGAGAATAAAGCATTAACAGAGGAATTCATTCTCCAGGGCAGGTGGGGAAGAATCACAAGGGAAGGACGTTTCCAGACAGATAAAAAAGATAGTAAGATGGGCACAAGGATGTCCAAAACGAGAGAACAGCAGTTGTGCTCCCAGGGGCGGGCTTGCTCTCCGTGCGCTGCTCGCCACGCCCCACAAAGGCTTCCTGAAGAGCCTGAGACGCGGCAGGTCTGGATGGGAGGCCCACTGCCTGCCTTGGCCGGGCCACCCTGAGATTCTCTAGCCTCAGGACGGGGGCCGCCACCCCGGCTTAGGACAGGAAAACCAAGAGAACATTCCAGATTCCCCCATTTTTTGAATCCTTTACCAAGTCCTTCCAATTCTACCTCCTAAAAACATCAAACCTTTTCCTGTCTTTCTCCACACGGTCATTGCCCTGGTCTGGCCTTGCGCCACCTGCCACTGTGGGCGTGTCTCCATGGGGCCTCTGCCTCCACGCCTCACCCCTCCACACCTAAGCCACTGACAGGAACTGCTGATGGAGCTCAGCTCATAGCCTCTTGGCTGGAACATGACAAGAGTTGCCCCCATCTTGGGACAACCTCCAGAGTCCTCAGCAGGGCACGCGGGGCCCGTGATATAATCTCCTACCCCTCCTATCTTGCTTCTTGCCATCATCGCAGGGCCACCCCGAACTTGAACGTGCCGGGCTGTTGCACTCAGAGCCTCTGCACATGACACTCCCGTTTGGACCCCTGCCGGCCTCAGCAACTCCCTTGACACCACCAGCCTCCACCAGTTAGGGACTCCTGTACTTAGGCTGCATTTGTCCACCGTCGCCCTTCTCACATGGTGTCCCCTGCTCTCCTGCTCCCCTGCTGGGGTTGATTACTTTAAAAAAATACACAGATTCATAGAAACTTGCAAAGAGATGTCAGGGAGGGCTTTCACCCAGCCTCCCCCCAACCTCACCATCCTGACTACAGCATGACGTCAACACCAAGAGACTGACAGTGGTCCAGTTTGGAGTTTGGATTCTACCAGTCACACACACCCTTGTGCGTGTGCGTGCGTGCGCGTGCACATGTGCAGACCCCTATTTGATTTTAAGACAGCACATCTGTCATGTTCCTATATCCTTGGGGCCTGATGCACACAGTAGGTGCTCAGTAAATGCCTGTTCCCTGCATGCATTAATGAGCAAATGAGGGGCACCTGGCTGGCTCAGCTGCTAGAGCATGCAACTCGTGCTTTCTCGGGGTTGCGAGCTGGAGCCCCATGTTGGGAGTAGAGGTTACTTAAAAAAAAAAAAGAGCAAATGAACCCGGGCATGCACCCAGCCAAGGCAGGAGTCTTGCAAGAACTCGAGTGCCTGGAGAGGCGAGTTCATGGTCCACTGGAGCAGAGGGAACGTGAAGGACGGGGGGAGGGCCTGGAAAGATCATCCAAGGCTAGAATATGAAGGCTTTCTTCGTCACGTTCTGGGTTTGGACTGTATCCTCCCAACCAGAGGGACGCGGCTGCCTGTACTACAGATCGTGACCGATGGCTCAGCTCGCTGGGAGGGGGGCAGGCACTGGGGAGCAGGTCGAGTCACGCAGCAGAGAGCAAACTGAGAGCCAGGAGGAGTCGTGTGGTGGGAGTTTAAGGAGGGGGGTCAGGAGCTGGACACTCGAGGAGACAGAGGGCTTGCGTGAAGGTCCCAGCCTGGATGAAAGGCTCCTGCATTCGTGTGATTGTGAAGTGCCTTTGTGTACCTGGGCAGACGTTTCTGGGTGGAAGTTCTCCGACGAGCCGGAAATCACGATTTGGGTATCTTTCAGGCGGGGACTGCAGCCCCTGGCCTAACTGCCTCAGTCATGGTCATGAGTGGAGGGCCCGGGAACCACCAGTCCAGCCAAAGCTGACAATGGCACCCTCACTGAGCTCTGCAAATGCAGGTAAATACACGGGTTTGTGTGTTGGGGGGGCCAGGAAGGACACTGCACGCTGCAGATCCCTACGCATTCTGGACAAAAGTGCTAACCTGGGTTTCTACTTCTCCAGAACCTTCTGCTGCCTTCCCTTCACACTTCATAGAAGTTCTTTAAAACCAGCTATCACCACTGCAAGAAAAAGCAACCCAAACAAATTCTAAAAAAGGCTGCCAGTGGCGGACTGAACCTCCTGACCTATTTTTATTTTGCTTGCACAGAGCTCCAGGCTATAAATGCTCATGGCATCCGCACACTAACTCACATGCCAGCAGCCGGTGAAGCCGACTCAACACAAAAATGCCAACTCACCAGACTGAGCAGGGAGAACGGCTACGAGCACAGACCGAGTATGTTTTAGGAAGTCTCAGGTGTGAGGTGAACAGAGAGGAGGCTGGAGGCCCATGCCTGTCAGCTCTCTGTGGGCGAGCGACAAAGGACAGCTGGTAAAGAGATCAACTCTGGGGACTGTCCCCAAGGGGGCAGGGAATGGGCTGGCGGGTCTCCAACTGGCGTCCCCGGAGGCCATGGCGGAGTCCAAGCCTCTTTGAAGAGGTAAGTGAGGCGGGAGCCCTCCCTGGCAGGTTCATACAGCGGGTCCTTGAACCACGCCGGGGCTCGGAGCACAGCCTCCCCCACGCAGTTAAAATCTGGCATTTAACTTTTAACTCCCCAAAACTTAACTATTAGTAACAGCCTGTTGTCTAGAAGCCTTCCGGTCACCACAAAGAGTCGGTTAACACATAGTGTTACGCTTATAATCACAAGGAAGACGACATATAATACGGGGCCCTACTGTATTTACGGAAAAAATTCTGCGTATAAGTGGACCCGTGCCGTTCAAACCCATGTTGTTCAAGGGTCAGCTGCCAGGTGAAGGGAGCACTGGGGGAAAGGGGGGAAACCCAACTGGGCCAAGAAAACAGGCAGAACGTGGGAAAAGAAGCTTCCTGTAAGGAAAAGAACTGGAAAAGTACAACAGTGACAAACGCATATTGTAAAAGAGAGAAAAAGGAATAATCTTTAATAAGTGAAGAAGCCAGTCTGAAGAGGTGGCACTCTATGTGATTCCAACTATAGGACTTTCTAGAAAAGGCAGAACTATGGAGACGGGAGAAGATCAGGGGCTGCCAGGGGTTGGGGGAGGGGAGGGAAAAACAGGCAGAGCACGGAGGGGTTTTAGGGCAGCGACACCGTCCTGTGTCCTCCCATCGTGGGAGTACACGACCGTCTGCACTTGGCAAAACCCCACAGAACGTACCACTCCAAGAGCGAAGCCCAATGTGAGCCATGGCTTTCGCGAATAATGTCCGTCAGTTGTAACAATATACCACAGCCACGCACGCGGTCAGTACTCGAGGTCACTGTGTGCGCGTGTAGCCGGGCAGGAACACGGGGCCTCTCCGTGTGAGCTTTCTGCTCGGTTCTTCTGTACACTTCAAAAATTGCTTAAAAAGTAAAATATACGAATAAAAAATACTACGGAAAGTAGAAAGATGTCGTTACTATTACGTCGAGGTTTGCGCATCAGCCTGACTGATGGCATTAAAAATACCACAGCCGTAGAACATCTCAGATAATTCTCTGCAGCTATGACTGCATAGCTTTCTGCCACCGGCGAGCTTCCCGGCCTCTCTCTCATCTCGCCCGGGGGGAGTGCTGCTTTTTGAACACGGAGAAGGAGTGAGCAATCCTTCAGGGCCTGCTAAGTAAGATCTTGATCTTTGTTCAGAAACATAGGAAATCTCTGGGGTAGCTTAGAGCCTATCTTTTCCGTCTACCCCCATCTGCCCCCCACCCATTGTCCTACCTCATGAGACAGATCATTCTAAGGGGGGAAAATGCAGCACTAAATAACTTAGCAAGATTCTTGGGAATTAACTCAAACTCCAACGGTAACTTTTACTGCATGACTGTCTTCGACACTGTAGGTGCTCAGCTGGCACTAGATGGACGGATGGACGGGGGCGCTGGGCATGGTGGCAGTATGAGCGACCTGCCCTCTTTAGGGTTTGCTCTTAGTCATTGGGTAAGGTGATGAGAGAGGCTTCGGGCAGTCAGGATGTAGGAAGATTGCTTTAAAATGCAAATATCGATGTATTTGTGTTCAAAAGGTAAACTGTGTGAATTAAGACATTCTATATTAAAGTGAAAATGTAAAAATGAGAACTTCAGATATAAGAGATGAGGTAGATTTCAAAAAGGAGATAGAAGGTTGGCCCGATGCGGACTGACTCTTCGGGTATACTTCCATTCTCTATCGCTGCAGACATCGCTCGCTGCTTAGAGATCTCTGCCTGGTACAAGGACTTAAAAAGTCATAGGACTGACAGAATTCCTACATGGCTCTGAATCCAATATTTCTGTCACACTTACAAGAAGCCAAAAACAACTGACGAAAAGTGAAACATTCAGTCAACCCAACAACGTTTCATCTACAAAAAATTTTTAAATGAGCTCTGAATGATTTATTCACAGAAAATACCTCCTGTTTTGATTACCACACGAGCTTCTGAAGAGAAAAAGGACTACGAGTGCTCCCCCCCGCCCCCCCCGCAGTGACTGCATTTCCCTTCATGCTTGCAAATAAGATGATCTGGAAAAATGGAGGCGTTTACCCGGGGCTGTGTTACCTATAGATGGTCGATTCGGGTCCTGTGTGCCCGCGGACAGCGGTTACAGCCCAGGCCTCCGGCACCCCCGCATTATAGGGACCTAGGGAATGTGTTGCACCCAAGTCCCAAAGCAGCTCACCTTCATGCCCTGAATGTTCTTCAGCAGGACATCTCCGATTCTTTGGTAATCTCCTCGGATGTGGGCGTTCGAGCGGCCTTCCCTGAGAGCAAAGGCAAAGGGGGTGGGAACGAAAGCGTTAGCAGTGGAAACGTTCCTGGAAACGGTGCCAGCCCCACGGCACTCAGTAGCGACCTTCACGTCTTCCTTTCCAATCCCCCGTTATTTGTGCCTTTCCCTTCTCTGGCTGCCACTGACTATCAGCATTGGAAGGAGACCTGGAAATTACCCCAGTCATTCTGCAGACAAAGAAGTCGACTTGTGCTTTTAAAGTGATGGGGAAGAGCTATTTTGTCATCATTTTAACTTGGTCTCGTTTTATATTTTTTCCCCATCCACACTTGGGTGATTCTGGCATCATTAGAACAGCATGGAGATGACTGACAGCCCAGGTTTCTGCCCCCAAGAGCCCTCAGCCTAAAACAGACAAAGAGCTGTGTGGAAAGCCCTCGGGAAGAGGAAAAGCAGGACTGAGGGGCCCCGGGGACCCACACGTGTGGAGGTGGGGGCAGAAGCAGGCAGGACAGGTGTCCCAGGTGCAGGGAGGGTGCAGACTCCCCCTGCTGGGTGGTAGATGACAAAGATGTGGGCACTTTCTAAAGTTTTAGGTATATATTTACATTTCTTGTGGCTCCAGGCTGTAGCCAATGTTGATAAACCAGGGCCTTAAGCAGCAGAGAGGAAAGGAATACTGATAATGGCAGGTAGTTCCTGGGCACGGTTGGCCATGCTGAGCACATTACAAGCACAAACTCATTTACCCCTCGTGGTGGCTTTATGAGGCAGGTGCCCTCAGTACCACCACTAAACAGCTTCAGAAACTGAGGCACAAAGAACCACGTGGCTTGCCTAATGTCAGCTATCACGACATCGTGAGCCTGAACTTGAGCCAAGGGGGTCCAGCCTACACCCCTCTGAGCACGGTGCCAGTGGTTTCTGTGAATTTATGTACTAATGAGACAAGAATATCCCAGAGACAATTAAAACACCCTTTACAACAACGAATCTGGCTAATATCTTTAAACCAACTGTTCAAGAAAGCCATGATCCAACTTAAGTGAAGGGGATCAATGAAAAAGAAAAAAGGTAAAAATCTGGGCATGGGGCCTAGAGTCGGAAGTGAGAGGTGCTCAGAGTGGACTAAAACCCTGAACCCGAGTCAGGACGGACTGTGATTCAACCCCACGGATGCCATCGCTCTATGCCTCCAACATTGGGAGAGTGACCTCCATTCTCAGCTAAAGCAGTGCTGAGCCTCGGAGCCTTCTGGAACTGTTGACCCCACCTCCGATTCATCAAGGTTGTCAGGCTGGGCAGAGGAGGGCAGGAGGAACGCACGTGCTTAAGGAAGCAAAGCCAGGGGCTAGCAAAGTCAGGGCAGAGAGAAACAGAGCGGCTGGCTCCTTGCCCAGCCCCTGGCTTCCTGCAACAGGCAGGGAACTCCGTTCATTCCACTTGTTCTAACTAAACATATACTGTAGATGACATCACAGGGGAGACAGAGCACCCAGACCCACTGGGCAGTTACAGCTTCTCTGGAATTAAGGGAGAGAGAGCATCCATTAGGCTTCCAGCCCGGGTTATCAATGGCTTCTGGACGCTTTCTTTAACCCATTCCTTTCTCCTCCACCCCAACAGTTTACCTGTCATCTTCCATCCCTCTTCTTTTCAGCTGCCAAAACAGACGTGGTGGCAGATTGCCTTAATTACTACTCACTTCTCTTCCAATTAAATATGGATTCTGTCCCCACCACACCCTGAAGTGCTTCTGTGAAGGATTCCGTCAACCTCCTCACTGCCTAAACCACCCTGCGCCTGTGTAACCTCGCCGGGGAGAGCGCCCCGAACTTCTGGGGCTCTGTTCTCCAGCTTCAGGAGGCCCTTCTCTCCAGGCTCCCAGATCCCCCTCGACGTCCGTGTCCTCACTGCTACCTCCTCCCGTTCAGGCCACTCCTGAGAGACGTGTGTTCTTCGGGAATGCCTGGGTGGGTCTGTTCTCTCGTCACTTGCTACTTCTTCCTGTGTGATCCCTCGATTCATGATGCCCGATCTGTACCCAAACGTTGCTTCTAGCTACTGACGCAGGGACTGTCCTTCTCATACCATCCAGAGGGTTCTGCACGAATGACCCTGCAAGTATCTCAAACTCAAGAGGCCCCAGAGTTAATTAGCTCACTGCCCAAACCTAATCCTCTTCCTGCATTAGTCCCCTGGTGATGGGGCTGTTCTGTCCCATGCTCGAACCCCAACGTAGGAACCCCAGGTATCCTCCCTTGTCTGTCTCTCATATCTCCGCCCACTGGATCAGACTCCCCCAAAATGGGGTCCCTGGGGTGTGTTCAAGCAACGGACTCAGACCCAGGCTCTGCTTTGGAGACAGTCCTCAGTCCATGGCTCACCCAGCGACAGGGTTGACGCATCTCTGGATTTTTAGCAAATGGTTATTAATCCAGTCTCTACTAGAGAGGTTGACCATTAGGCCATTCTGTCGGCCCTGTCGGGTGCCTGCTTTTAGCTGTATTTCCCGGTTACTCTTCTCCTCATGCACTTGGAGCAGAAAGGAGCTCCGGCCTGAAATGGAGGCTTTCTGCCTTACAGAACCGCCCATCCACGGCACCTCCGCCATCATGGGCAGCCTTGCAGGAGCTAGAAAGCTCCCCTTCCCTCACCCCGCTGCCCCCCAACACCAGAACAAAAAGGAAGACCCAGCTACTGAGCCAGAATGTCCTGATTTTGACTAAATGCCACACATTAAAAAAAGGAGGCAGGACACAACTGAAACTTGATACGTGGGTGTGCAGATATTACTTGGAACTTAATGTAAGTTACCCCAAACTTTCAAATGGGCATGCCACTGGACAGTGCAGCTAAGGAACGTCTTAGCTCCAAGGACATAATGTAGATATTTTAGCGAGAGTCTTTTGGATTGGGTGGGCAAGGAGGGGAATGGGGGGGCAGCGTCCTGTGGCTTCATTAATATTCACAACAAGCAATTTCCTCCTCCTCACAGATAACACCCTAGCCCAGGGGAATCCAGTGCTAGAAAGCGACGCTGGGGGAGGGGCAAAGCCCAGCGTGGAAGTCAAACATCATTGACTTCACTTCCTTTCTTCTGCCAACTTAAAAGAAATTGTACTCATGTTGAAGTCTCAAAGTCAAGGGGACATTTTCCTGCATTGGCTCGCTAGCAGAGCCCTGCTTCTCTGTCTTTGGCATCTTTACTTTTGTTTTAGAAATAGCTCTAGGTTCCTATCATCGTCGCCCTGTGCCCCTGTGCGGGGGTGTGAGGGGGGTGGGGGTGTGTGTGGGGGGAGACAGTGATGTGGTTAAATTCAAACAGGGCCAGCTCTAGGTGGTGTGGGGAAAGCAGGCAGGGGCCCCAGAAGCCAACGCAATCATTCGGGTGGCTCTGCCCGCCCTCGGTACCCTCCCCTGTATAGCACACATAGCCGGTCCCAGCCCTGCGGTGGTTCCAGAACACGTAGTCAGTCCACGGGAGCAGGACAGAACCCGAAACTCCTGCTGCTGCCTGTAGAAACACTGTCCTGTTATTACTTCCCGTGCACGTTAATGCCCCCCAGTCCGCACGTTCAAAGCATCTGCTTTATTATGAAGAACTGAAAGGTCATTTCATTATTAAGAGCATGAAAAATTATAACTCTTCCAGAACATCCTCCGGATGTTAACCTCACAAGAAAAGGGTCCTTGTTTCGAAGACAGGGCCACATGTTTGTTGTCTGCGTAATTACCGCACCGCCACAGAGCTGAAAATTCTTTTGACAATTTCACTTTGGAAACCCATGTACTCGGGAGCCTCCTGGACGCTAAATTCTGACCCGAGCACCATGATTCGCGTGTGCCCTCGAGCAGCGACGCGTTAACTCAGCACAGGGCCGAACACACAGACACACACACACCTCAAATCCCCAAGTCTTCCCGACCGTCTGTAAGCACTTCATTCACCACTATGTGAGCTGGCCACTAACTCGGCAGCAGGCAGAGCGAGAAGAGGAAGAAAAGGACAGAGGCCCAGTTCCCTGGGGGAGGGCCAATGGCGAGGCTGTCCACAGGGACACAGGGAGCCCCTGCACCAGAGGGCTTTGACTCTGGCCGCCAGGAAATATGCATGGCTGGCAGCAAGGGCAGGTGGGCAAGGCCGACAGAAGAAACCACCACTCTGCTCCCCCCTTCATGCCCCCAACCCCAGGGTCAACATAAAATCTACGTGGAGCCCTAAAACCGTGTACAGAATGTCCACAACCTCATCGGTGATACAGTCCCCCAAGGGCAGTGGGGGGACATCAGGTCTGGCTTTGGGCAAGAATCAGAGCAGATTCTTTACCATGAAAGCAGGTAGTGACCGACCCCACTGGGCTTTGCAAGTAGCCTAGTATAATCCAAGTGTGTTCACTAAGCACCCAGCCCCCCCTTCTCGCCGCAAATGAAGCATCAGCTCGGACTGAAGCACGAAGCTCACTGCGGCTCGGAGCTGGACTGTGGCCCTGCCACCGAGCTCTGGGTCTGGACGCTCCCTCACCCCGGCAGAGGGACTGAACCCTGTGAGCCTACATTCTCAGGCTGCATTTGCAAATCAAAAAGCATATCCTTGGCTCTTACTAGTCCCTGTGGTTTCTATGATTTTAAAGATTTTATTTGTTTATTTGACAGAGAGAGAGCGAGAGAGAGCACAAGCAGGGGGAGCGGCAGGCAGAGGGAAAGGGAGAAGCAGACTCCCCACTGAGCAGAGAGGCTGACGTGGGACTTGATCCCACGACCCTGGGATCATGACCTGAGCCAAAGGCAGATGCTTAACCAACTGAGCCACCCAGGTACCCCAGTTTCTATGATTTTAAAATGAAAAAACTCTGTTATCACATGTACTTTTCGATCTATACATAAGTAGGATAATGTATAAATAAGTACATGAATAAAGATATACCTTCCATCGATGTGTGGGTGAGGAAGGGTGGCTGGGTTCAAAAAGCAAACAATTTAGCCAGAGTAATAGATTGTATTTATATTCCATACCTAACATTTATATATATAATATATATTTATATATTATATATAATACATACAACATCTATAAATATATTAGCCACATGTAATCTATGAAGATTTCAATATTCTTTGATGGATTTTAATATCCTCTGAGATCTCTGGAGAGGAAAATCCAATTAATTTGAATTTTAATTCACATCCCCAGTTGTGGGCAAGACGTCTGTGCAAGAGGCGTCTTCACTGGGCTTGGGGCCCTTGGGTTTTCCTTTGGTGGCTACAGGTAAGGGATTCAGCCTCTGAGCCAGTCCCATCAGAAGGCAGACACCCCACGCTCTGGCAGGTGTCATGCCCATCAGTTATAATACTGGGATGCTTAAAGCTCTGGCTTTCCTTCTCAGGTTTAACTCCAGGTCCCATTTAATAAGAGGAACAAAAGTTACAACCCCACTCACGGGAAGACTTGACAGCACCCAGATGAGACCTGCTGTGGTTACCTGGGTTCAGTCCTGTTAATGAGCCACATGTGAAAATGCAACAGGATAGAAAAGGTGTCTTAGACTCCTCAGCAACCTGGAGAGGGCTCTCTCTCAAGTGTCTTCCAGCAGAAACCTAGCTGCAGTTCAGGCAACTGGAAAAATTGTTTTCATTTTCCTAGGAAAGCAGCTTGCTCTCAAAGCACAGTAGGCTCTCCAGCCAGGAACAAGGCAGATAATCCAAGGGAAACAAGCTCCCACATATGTTAAAAGGAGACAATCGCCACTGTCCCTGGAACCCCAGGCAGACAGAGGAAAGCCAGCTGGGACAGAATATAATGAAATCACAGTGTCCTTGTGATGTCTTTCTTGGCTTTGAAACAAACGTAAAATTTTAAACTTTAAATTTATATAAAGAAGCGTACAAGCGATCCCCCCTGCACGGTGTATGGGTAAACCCCATACACAAATTTTTTTCCATTGTTTAGGCTTCGAAGCGGTCTTCTAGGTAGACCACCTTGCCTTGTCCCCAGTGAGTTTCACGGCTGTTTGAGAGCAATCATTTTAAACCCTTTTTGCATCGTCTTATTCCTTAAACCAATGAAAAATCTTCGAATAAAAGCTCTTACACACAAGAAGTAGCCCTGATGGGGGCAAAGCGGGGAGTGCTGGCCTCAGAGAAGCACCAGAGTCTTGCATTTTGATAGCTAACCTCACAAATTCTGAATTCCAAGAAGGTGGGTGCAGAGGACCTAATGTGCTGGGATGTTCGGTCATGATGGGAGCAGAAGACTGCATTCTTCGTCTTCTACTCCCACGCTCCTTTCCCTTTAAAGCCTCAAGAACTGTGCTGTCCAGGACGGTATCCACATGTCGCTGTTTAAATCTGCCCTCTACTCACCATGAAATCAGCCACACTAGCCCTATTTTAAATGCTCCATAGCCACATGTGGCCAGCAGTCATTACTGAGCCATGCGGACACAGCATCTTTCCATCACTGCCAGAAAGTTCCACCTGAGAGCATCCCTCTAGAGAGAACAGAGAGGCGGCTTACAGCCACCTCTCCTGCCCCCAAGTTCACGGGCTGCAGGGAAAGCAAAAAGTGGGGTGTGGTCCTACCTAGTCTTAACCCGACCAACTTGCAGAGCCTCATTTTCCATAGGGAGGGGAAGGCAGGCCTAATTCCACAGGATTGTTTTGATGGTCCAAGGAGACAATTTAAGGCGAAATGTTGGCAAAGACGTTGCAGAAATGCAAGGCGCTTTACTGTACCAACGTTGCCAGTCTTACAGCGATCATTCTATTTAACACCTCTAGAACACGACAGTGAGTTCTGCTCTGAGAAAAGGGTCAGATGCCCATTGGTCTCTTGGCTTGGCCTGAGTAGAAAACAGAGCAGGAGCTCCTGAGCTCCCCCCAGATGCCCCTTCCCCCTTTCAAATCTTATCAGGCTGCCTCCTGGTCTGGCTGCCTCCTCGACACAGAGCAGAACGAAGGATGAAACCAGAACGAAGAATGGGGATTGAGCCATGTTTTGTTCACTGAACACTGAGAAGAATGATCTGTGGTAGGGATGCAGTAAATATCCGTTGAATCCACAAAAGCTGATCCTGGCCAAGTCTGCAGACAGAGGGATTCACGCACACACGGCTCAAGGCTCTGGGGTGGAGAGATGGCCTCTGCCACCAAAGCCCCAGATGTGTGTGTCTCTGGGAAGGAAAAGGTACGTCCCATCCTTGCCCCATCCACGCATCTGCGTGCCCGCCTGCGTGTGGCCAGGAATGGCCTGACAGCGTGGGCAGCATGAGACAGCAGGCAGTGGCTATTTCGGATCACGGGTAGGGCTGGGGTTTCCTTGGCCAGAAGCTGTTCTCATGTTACAAGTGAAGGGCAGTCAACCTGCTTCTTTGGAGTTCTTTCCCTCTGTTAGGCCTCAAGCTTCTGGCACTGAAGGCATAGTGACAGACCAGCTTGTTTCAAAACCTAGTTGTGCCCTTAACTAGCTGTGTGATATCTGCCAAGTAGCTCACCCTCTCTGGGCCTCATTTCCTCACCTGTGAGGTAAGGAAATAACAACAGTATCTACTTGATGACGTTCTTGTGAAGACTAAATGACCTGATACGTGAACAGTGTTTAACAGTGTCTGGAACAGAGGAAACATTCAATTCACATTAGCCAAAACTCACCAACAAAATCGGCAAGCAACTTATACATATAATTTTTTAATCAAAGGGATAAAATAAAAGTGCTCCTAACACTTAGAAAGAGCCTTGTCTCAGACCGTACCTAAACCAGAGCCAAGCAGATGCCATGAGACAATGCCCTCTGCTCGGGTCCCACAGCTGTGCCCCCACCTCGTGCCTGATTCAGCCAAAGGCAAAAAACACCACTGCTCAGGAATTCCCAGGCACTACGGGGAGTCAAGAAAACAGACACGAGATACGGGTCTTCAGAAGTTCCTAGCACATCGCATACGTGTTAAGAAGCAAGCCAGCAAATGCAAAAGCTTCCCTAAGACCCAAAGAGGAAAGGCGACAGTTAATAGCTTACACCGCTGAAGAGAAGACGCCCGACAGTCCGCGTGCTTTGAGGAAAGTTAGTGCGAGGAGGGAGGTCTGCTCTTTTTCCTCCTCTTGTTCCCTCAGCAAAAGGTCAACACGTGTTGTTTGAATCTAAGGCCCTGGAGAAATTCCACAGAGAGAGGGCAGAAGGATACGCCAGCAAGTCAAACAGGAAGGTCAAGAAGCAGTTAAGCGAGATGGGGAGGGCAGGACTCGGAAGCCACGCTGCCTGGGTTCAAGTCCAACGTTAACTGTGCAACCCCAGGCGACGCCTCCTGTCCATCGAGGCTCAGGCCCCTCATCCCAACCTGCCTCTTGCCGTCGCGCGGCTTAAACAAGGGGGGGTAAGGGCTTGGAAGTGCACCTGGTAGGTCTTATCATTGCTGTTTTGTTTTGTTTTTTTAAAGATTTAATGTATTTGAGAGAGAGAGATAGAGAGCGTGAGCAGGGGGGAGAATGGAGAAGCAGACTCCCCGCTAAGCAAGGAGCCTGATGTGGGACTCGATCCCAGGACCCCGGGATCACGACCTGAGCCAAAGGCAGAAACTTAACCAACTGAGCCACCCAGGCGCCCCTCATTGCTGTTGTTTCTACTGAGATCCCTTGGGAGTGGCCAGAGAGGCTCCAAGGACATGCGGCAAGGCTAAATTTTACGGGGTCACCTCTGATACCACCATCCCTGTAGTGCCCATTTCACCCTTAGCAAGTCTCTAATGGTAGATTGGAAAAAAATCCAAATCCATTTTCTCAGATTTGAGACCTAAAGATGATACTTCTGCAGACGAAGCCACCACAGGGCCAGCGTCGACCAGATGCCACATACCTCCTGCCACTTCTGAGAGGAGGACACACATCACAGGGGGTGTGCAGAGCAGAAGGGCCTCTCGGGGAGCAGAGCCGACCTCCTGAAGCCAGGAGAAGGAAGGATGCAGATGGGGACACAGGGGCGGGACGGGGCTCTGCCGGGTTCCTGCTATGTGGCCCAGGGCCCGCCACACCCTCCTCTTCCCCTCCCAAGAGTGAGGAATCCATGGCAGACACACTCCCAGCCTGTTTCCAGGTATAAAGCCTTATGCTCCAACAAAACAGCCGCAAAGGCACAAGCTGAAGGTCGGGTCAGACCCAAGTTCACATTGTGCCTCCGTTGCTTACGGGCTGTGAGAGCTCTCACCTCTCTGAGCCTTATTTTCCCAGCCATACAACGAGAATAACCTGCACCTGGGGAAGTGTTTTCCCACAAGGGCAACAAGCTTTTTTGGTAAAGGGCCAGACAGTAAATATCTTAGGCTTTGTGGCCCAGAGTCTGTGTCACTAGTATTTCACTGGGAAAAGCAGCCACAGACAATGGGTAAAAGAATGGGCATGGATGTGTTCCAGTAAAACTTTATTAACAGGAAGAGGTGGCAGAACAGAGCTGGCGATGGGTCATAGTTTGCTAACCTGTTTTTGAAGATCAAATGGGAAAAGCTAGGTGGTCACCGAAATTTCTATCAGAGTTTGCACGCAGTAAATGCTCATTAATGGTAGATTATTAATAGTAATACCACAAACTCTGCATGTGAGTAAGACTTCATAACAGCACTGTCCTTCCTCACTTGTCAGGCCCCCTGCTTTATGAAAAATCAATCCCTACCCTGGACAAAACCAAGACATTTTCGTGCATTTGTTTTGCAGGTATTTTGAGCAATTCTTGTGTCCCAGGCCCTGTGTTGTAGTAACAAGTACTTCTTATTCATTTTTCAGCCCAGTATTGTACAAACAGATCTTTTTCTGTGATGAAAAAAAATCGTTTTTAAGATTTTGAGAGAGAGAGAGAGCGCGCGCGCATGTGCGTGTGTGAGAACAGGGGGAGGGGCAGAGGGAGAGGGAATCTCAAGCCGACTCCATGCTGAGCACGGAGCCTGACACGGGGTTTGATCCCATGACCTTGAGGTCATGACCTGGGCCAAAATCAAGAGTCAGACACCTAACTGACTGAGCCACCTAGGTTTCCCTAAAATGTGTTTTAAAGATTTTATTTGAGAGAAAGAGAGCACGAGCGGGGGAGGGGAAGAGAGGGAGAGAAAGAGAATCTCTCAAGCAGACTCTGCTAAGCATGGGGTTCGAGCCCATGACCCTGAGATCATGACCGGAGCCAAAAACCAAGAGTCAGATGCTCAATCGACTGAGCCACCCAGACACTCCTATAATGTTTTCTATCTTCTAGCCCCTAGCCACATGTGACTAATGAACCCCTGAAATGTGGCCAGTGTTACTGAGAAAACTAATTTTTAATTTAACATAGATTTTAAGTTTAGGTGACCACAGGTGGCTAGCAGCTGCCATATTGGACAGTGCCACTTTACAGGCCTTTATCTTTTTCTTACATTGTTTTCCATTTATAAACCATCTCAAGTCTTTGAGGAATGTGAGGCACAAGAGGATCTGAAACCACAATAAAGGGGCGCCTGGTGGCTCAGTTGGTTAAGGCTCTGCCTTCAGCTCATGATCTCAGGGTCCTGGGATCGAGCCCCACTTCAGGCTCCCTGCTCCACGGGGAGCCGGCTTCTCTCTCTGCCCCTCCTTCCACTGATTCTCTCAAACTCTCTCTCCAATTAATGAAATCTTTTAAAAAAAAAACATAATGAAAATGAGTCTTACCAAGTTGTGAAGCAGTTTACACACATTCATTCGCCCAGGCCATCATCACTCCTGAGTTCCAGTCTAGACTACGCGGCACAGGAATGATTGGCCACATGCCAAGGCATGTGCACAAGGAACTGAGATGCCAGGTGGAGCGTGGGCAGTGATACAAGAAAGCTAGTGACAGTTCCAGAAACTTGGAGATGGGAGATGGTGAGGATCCAGGCTTCTGAACTGGGCTGTTTCATAAGCAGAAAAATCATTGCAGTTAACTGACTTTGCTGGAATAAAGCCCATCTCCGGATCCTGACACACAGGGTGGTAATACGGACTCCCTGCTCACAACCCGGTTCATCCCTGCTGGAACCCTGGGAGCACTGAAAGCCTGCGAGGCAGTAGGATGCATCACACGAGAACGTTCTATGAGAAAAGGCACAGCAGCTCATTTTACTCTAGAAGAAGGAAAACGGTTTTCACCGTCCCTGATAAACGGCCCACGGTGAGACAGGAGACCTCCACACGAGATCACATCTGGAAAGGATTCGGCCGTGGTGAACAAAGCTTGCGGGACGGGTAATAATTATTCCATGAAATAATTATAGGCGTCGTCTGCAGTCAACTTTTACAAGTAGTCTCATGTTGGGAAACAATCTAGAAATCAGATCCTTTCCCTATGTCCACGTGGGGGACAGCCTACAGAGGTCCACTCTGGGGGGGGGGGCAAAGCTCGGGCAGCCTACAAATGGCATGGGCAAAGCCGGCCTGTGCTTCCTGGGGGCGGCGACCCATGGCCCCGGCAGCCTTTCAACAGTATGGTGCTGAGAGTCTGATCAGCTGTTCCTGGTGGTGCACAGAGGAGGCGTGGAGGGGCCGACTCTCACGGGGGAGAGGAGCGTAGATGTGGGGGGCGTGTGTACGGTGCACACGCGCGTGGAATGCAGCATGGGCTCAGGCCCGGTTTGGACACCTGCATCCACCACCGGAGAGGAGAGGAGATTGCGAGAAACATCTCTGGCTCCAGGGAGAGCGCCCTTCTGAGGAGTGGAGCAAGGCAGGGGGCCCCCAGGAGCCCGTCAAGGAGCGTGTCCCCTGGCCGCCCTGCTGCAGGAAACCCAGGTGTGCGGTGAGCTCAGGAACACAGGCTGTCTGACCTCTGGGCTCCCCGCTAACATTTCCCAGCGCGGTCCCAGTGCCCCCACGGGCCCGAGAAGCCATGAGCTTTAACGCGGCAGGTGCCCGCATCAGGAGAAGAGCACCATGTCTGGCTGGCGGGCACGATCGCCCGCCTCACCCCCTCCTGCGATGCTTAGGAAAGCTACCACGTCTGTTTTCGCTTCCCATGGGTTGAGGATCAAGCTCCCCGGACCTCGCAGAGCAGTGGAGCCATACGGGGAAACAGCAATGGGGGATGGACAAGCCTCCACAGGTGAGGAGGGGGTGGAAGGGCAAAGTGTGCACCGAGTCTACAGCCGTGCGGAAAGGCAGCTGGAAGGGTAGAGCGCAGCCCGCCCTCTGGTGCACCCTCAAGCTGGAAGTGTCTCTGGGTCAAGCACCATTTCAGCTTTGAAGGGACATCCTCGGTTCCGTTTAACCTGCCACAGCCGGTGCGGATAATCGGGGTGGGGGTCAGAAGGAAGGCAATCCAAGCGGCACCCACACCTGCCTCCCAGGCCCACCTGCCGCTACCCGAGGGTCAAACGGGGTAACGCAGGGATGTGGCAGGGCCGCCCACAGAGGGACGACACGGGCGCGGTCCCTTGGCTGCAGGACACCGTTCTGAAGCCTCTTGTCTTATCCTGCACTGAACGACTTAGGATTTTCTTTTTTCTCTTTAAAAAAAAAATGGTAGTAAAACGTATGGACAGTTTACCACCCCCACCATTTTCTAAGCGTACAATCAGTTTAGCAGTGCTAAGGACACTCACCCCACTTGGCACATGCCACCCATCCCTACATTTCATCTTACTCCACGGTAACCCCGTCTCTACGGTTAGATGCCAGCTCTCTGCTGCCCTAACCCCGGACCCTGGGAACCAGCATTTTATTTTCTGTCTCTGTACATCTGATTCCTCTAGGTATCTCCTGAGTGGAATCAGCCAGTATCCGTCCTGGCTTTTACTTCACCTAGCCGGTGTTTACGGGTCACCGGTGCGGCAGCAGGTGTCAGACATCCCTCCTTTTGTAGGATAACATTCCCTTGTACGATGTACCACGTTCTCTTTATCCAGTCACCTGTCACTGGGCATGGGGCTGCTTCCAAAGCTTTGGGCCACTGTGAATAAGGACACTGTGAATGTGGGTGGAGAAGGATCTGTCTGGGTCCTTTCTCTCAATTCTTTCAAATATCTACCTACCTAGAACTGTTGGGTCACGTGGTAATTCTGTGTTTAATTTTTTTAGGAATTCCTAGGGTTTTCTTTTAATGATGCCCAGCTTCCAAGAGCTGGTAGGATGACGTCTTATTCGTTTTTGTTTTATGACTGTTCATCGTGAAGCTACTATACAGACGGTCCACTTTGGGGGGGATGGGTGCTACTACAAATCCTTCTCTGTCATGTGGTCACCCCCACTCCATCTCTGCCCCTGGACTGTCCTGGCGAGACAACACTGCTCCACGTGTCAAAGTCCTGACCATAGTCTGCAGTAGGTCCCACCCCTGACAGAGGAGCTTGCTTTCTGCCCTGGATGGATGCCCTCCCTTGTCTCTCGACTCCCTAGGGTCTGAGCCTGCTCCTGCCCCTTACCTCAACCCGCTCTCCTCCGGGACCCTCCACCCCTGCTTGCCCATCTTCCCCCAAATCGCTGCCAGCTTCTTCATTTTCCTTTGCTGGCTCTTGCTCTGCCGTAAGCCACACGTTCACGGAACGCGGCCAAAAAGCTGTGTTCAGTACGATTCTGTCGCTGGCTCTCCTCTGTCTCACCATTCTTCCTTACAGGATGGGATTCTTCCTGTGGATAATTTCCACATCTACACGTGCACCTGATTTTCCCGAGCCTGAGACATGCGTTTCCAGCTGCTGGCAGGACTTCATTATTGACCACCCAAAATTAATGTGCCACAAAGCAAACTCATCTTCCTCCCATTATACTCGCTTCTTCCTTTCTTCTTTCCATTTCTTTGATTCATGAGCATCCTCCCAGGTAGCTGGGATCAAAGCTCTTGGGGCCTCCCCCTTCCCTTCACCTTTGTCCCATGAGCCCTACTTGGCTGCTCGGGGACACCTCCACCCCTCCTAGCCTTCTGCACCCCTTCCAAAGGAATCTACCTTTTACATTGCAAAAGACTCAAAGCGAGCGAGAGAACAGATAGTCAGTATGCCGCTCGGGCGTGTTTCCTCAGGAGAATGCAGCATGTGGATACGGACAGGTGTGTTCACCGAGCCGGGGTTCAGCCTCATCGTGCAGGAAAATGTCCTGGTAATTGTTCTGCCCTAAGACCTCCCACTGATGATGGAAGCAGGGGACAACCTAACATAGAACTGCAAAGGAAAGGCCTGGCGGCTGTGTCACTGAAGTGCCAGATTTGGGGGAATTTTAGGTGCATGGTAAACTTTAGATTTTTTTCCCCCATTAACAATAGTCATTTAAAATAGTATCACTCAGGGTGCCTGGGTGGCTCAGTCGGTCAAGCGTCTGCCTTTGGCACAGTTCATGATTCCAGGGTCCCAGGATGGAGCCCCACATCGGGCTTCCTGCTCAGTGGGGGGCCTGCTTCTCCCTCTGACCCTCCCCCTTCTCGTGCTCTCTCTCCCAACTCTCTCTCAAATAAATAGATAACATCGTAAAAATAAAATAGTATCACTGGGGGCACCTAGGTGGCTTAGCCGGTCAAGCGTCTGCCTTCGGCTCAGGTCATGATCTCAGGGTCCTGAGATCAAGCCCCACATGGGGCTCCCTGCTTAGCAGGGAGCCTGCTTCTCCCCTCTGCCCCTCCCCCGGCTCATGCTATCTCTCTGTCAAATAATTAAAATCGTAAAAAAAAAAACCAAAAAACAAAAACAGTGTCACTGTATAAAGTCTGGAGTTTAGTTAATGGTAACTTTGCCACATGAGCTTCTGAGTTTGGACAGATGTGCGTGGTGACAGAGGAAGCTGACGTTAGGGGAAGGGCAGGCGTGAAGGCTATGCAGAAACTCTGTTGTCGTGGCAACTTGTCTCTAAATCTAAAATTATTTCAAAATAAAGTTAACGTAAAAAATGATCAGCTCCCCCCGCCTTTCTGTGGCTGGGGCAGAACACTAAGCCCTTCACAAACACCGTCTCATTCAGTCCGTGTAACAGCCCTAGGAGGTGGAGGCCTCACTGCGTGGTGACAGATGAGGCATGAAGCTCCGCGAGGGCCCGGGTAGCCGGACAGAGACGGCGGCTGGCGTGGTGGCCACAAGTGTGGAAGCGGTCAGGATGCAGCCACCCCAGTCCGCGCCAGCCAGCCTGGGCTTCCCGCATCACAGACAATATACACGCACATTCACACACCTATACACCTACTTCTGTGTGGCCCGAAGGTCAGGAATCAGTGTGAAGTCCTTTTCTCAATAACCCCTCTGTGTTCCACTCTTCTCCTTAAACATATTCACTCCCGGGCTGCCTTTGCTGTGCACACATCAACGGCCCAGATGTTGTTCGAGGCCAGAACTGGCCAATGATGCCCTGGGGCCCACGTGCCATGTGGCCCACTCATCCGTGGCCTGGCCCTCCTTCTCCATGCCTGCCTCCCCCCGAGACTTCAAGCCCCCAGCAGGCAAAGCCTCACACTCACACACTAGGCTCGCTCGCTCGCCTGTGCCCACCTGCATTCATTCACAAGAGTTACAACCAAAATGCAAGTCAAAGAATCAGTGAATCCTAGGTTGGTCAGAGGAACTCCCTATCAGTTGCTCTAGAAAACGTATCCATCACTGTCATCTCAAGAAGTACGCGTTTCTGGGACTCCTCCCAATGTTCTGCTTCAGGAGAGCTGCAGGGGAATGGGCAATCTGTATTTTTTCAAAACTCCCCCACCCCCAGGTGACCACGATGCACTGCCAGGCTTGGGGTTCCACCCAACAGATGAATACCTTCTAAAAACAGTCAACTCTGGTCAAGAAACCCCAAGGTGGAGGAGCTCACTGCCTCATAAGGCAGCCTCTCATTGCTAAGTGTTAGTGTTAGGAAATCCTTCTCTATATTTAGACACGACATGCCTCTTTGGAAACGTACTGTTTAAATTTTGTGCTCTGGTACAGCTAAGAAGACACTCCCTTTTCACATGACCAGCCGAAAGAGAGCCAACATATATTCTAAAATCTTCTCTCTTCTAGGACAAATGTCCATAGTTCCAACACCTTTTTTTCTTTTTTAAAATGAAATGTAGGGGCGCCTGGGTGGCACAGCGGTTAAGCGTCTGCCTTCGGCTCAGGGCGTGATCCCGGCATTGTGGGATCGAGCCCCACATCAGGCTCTTCTGCTATGAGCCTGCTTCTTCCTCTCCCACTCCCCCTGCTTGTGTTCCCTCTCTCGCTGGCTGTCTCTCTCTCTGTCGAATAAATAAATAAAATCTTTAAAAAAAAATAAAATGAAATGTATTCTCTTATTATCCTATTTCAAATGTGAAGCTCAGAATTGGGCCCAGTGTTCTGAAGGAGCCCTGAGCCTTGAAGGTTTCATTTGTCATGCTCGGGCCTCTTTTGTGTCTAGGACAGTCGGGACAATGGTTGCCAACTTTGGCTATCCACTGCAGTCACCCGGGAAGCTTGAGGAACTCCAGGCGCTTAGGCCCTACCACTCTGAGACGCCAGGGTCACTGGTCAGGGTCCGGCGGGTTGTCCAGACTTTTTTTAAAGGTTCCAGGTGATTGGAAGGAGCAGCCAGTGTTGACGGCCACAGAGATGATGCTGGGCCCTCTCTGTGTTACTCTAGTGGCTCACGCTGACACTCATTCACCCAGCGCTTTGGCCTTGAACCCTTGCCAGGCAGGTCTTCCTCATCACGCACTTGAGGAAATGATTCGCTGAACTTAACAGCAGATTTCCACATTTACTCGTGATAAACGTCATCAGTTGTTGCAAGGACATGTGTCCTCGAGCGGCATACCGACTATCTGTTCTCTCGCTCGCTTTGAGTCTTTTGCAATGTAAAACGTGAATAAAATTACAGTTCTTTGAAAGAAACTCCACTGAAAATCCTCTGGGAAATAAATGCTAGCAGCTGCTTTTTAGGCAATTGGATGTTCTTCCACAGTGAAGGGCCAGATGCTAAAAATTTATGGGCACAGATAAATCCAAGAGCATGGCATTTATTCCTAAGTTCTCCGTGGCGGCAGGACCCCGCTGAAGCCACCATGCTGGGCTGCCAGGGCCCTGCTGGTGACATAGCCTATGTGTGACCTCTCCAACATTACTGAGGTCAACTGCCATTATTTCGGTGGACCGAAGCTGCCAGAGCGACACCAGCTCGAGATGCTCTGAGCCTACGGGAGGACTTAAGGCTGTATTAATACACATCTCACTGGCCGCAGAACTATGAACTCATTGCTCCAAGGCTCTGAGTTCTCTGACTCCTCTAGGAAAGCATCATTGAGATTTGTAGGAATGATGAGGCAACATAATATGGCAGAACGCAACGAAAGCTTCCAAGCAAACTTTGGGAGGTAAAATAGAAGTTAGATCCTATAGAATCTTTTTTTCATTTTGAAAAGTGGCACCTCTCTTACATTCACAAAACCAACCTAGAGTAAGACTCTCAAGTGGGGTTTCCAATCTTTCCCCATTTTCATTGAGGCTGTTGCTCGGTCCTGGCTGCGCTCCCCTCCCCGGGGACATCTTGGCCAAGCCTCCCACCTCCTCCTATCGCAGGGCGAGAACTGCATGCGAATTATCCTCCAGCACACACATGGCCAGACACCCCAGCACGTTCCCTTCACGACACAGAAGAGCAGCCCCGCTAACCCGTTCAGCTGACACTTGAATCCCATGGTCTGGGATCAGCTGGGGCGAGACCACCTTATCCACGGCTCCTTCAGGCCCCCAGTCGCTAAATGCCCCGAGATCACTTTAAAGCAAATTCTCCCCTACAGTGAGGATACAGTATACAACGGCGTCCACCCCTGCCAAAAACACAGAAGCCTCTTGCTATTTTCTCCTGGGATTTTTAAATGCAATGTTTAGTAGAGAGCGAATCCCCAAGTGTCTACATAGAATAGTCTTTAAAAAAAAAAAAAGAAAAGAAAAGAACAACAACAACAACAACAAAAAAAAACCCTAAGAATTTTCTGTAGAGGTTCTATTTCAGGGAAGGACACATTGGATTTTGCATCCTACGGCACACAAAGTGTTTCCCAACTTTATGCACCACGCTCTGCTTCTCCCAGATTACTGTTTTTTTCAGTATTAAATGGACAGACTCCATTGGTTACTTTGAACCAATCTATTCATGGACATTTAGATCATCTGCAATCTTTTAATTCTAACATGGCTACCTCTGTCCTCTGTCATATCATATTATAAATGCATCCTTACAATCGAGTCCTAGCAGTGGGATTCAAGGTGCAAGGGTGCGGTACATCGGGCCCTACATTTTTCCAAGCACTTCTTCAACTCTGAAAACTGTGTGAGACATACAGATATTTCACAAAGGACTATAAAGCAAGCATCAGTGAACTACCACCAACACCCCCTGAAAGTCTCTCCATATGCCTCTATTCCTTAAAGCCCACATCGGCTTTCCAGAAGCACTTCCCTTCTTTCTTTTGCGACATTCACTTACTTATAAGAAAACATGGATTCTGAAGAATTGTAAACCAAAGGGAACAAAAATCCAGGATGAGATCTAAATACACACAGAATTTACCTGAAAACCATTTTAAGGTTGGTTCATCTTAAGCCAGGTTCTTGCCTTTATCTTTGGGCATGACAGCTGTGTAGAAGGAAGCTCGAGGGAGAGAGGAGGGCATGGGGACACGTGTAATTGTTAAACGTAATTGTGCTCACCACAGGGCTAGTCGTTGTTCAGTTTCCTTGAGAAAACTTGTATGAAATTTGTGCAAAGGTTCAAAATTTGGGAATATGAGACTTTTCAAGGCTTCGGGCATGGCGTCCTCTTTGCTCACCGTGCTCTGAAACCACTGGAATAAAAAGAGGACACAAAGGGACACATGGATGGTGGCAATTCGTCAGAAATAACAGCACAGCCCAGTGTGTCTGGAGGACACAGGGCCTTCCTGTGGAATCTGGATGCATTCAGGAGCACCAGGGGATCCTGGGCCCTGCTGCTTTCCCCTGCTTCCATCAGCCAGGGTCAGAAGTACCCAGCTCCTTCTCAGGGCTTCCCACAACTTGTCACCAGTGGATTGTTGAGGCCAGGAGAAATCTCAGAAATGGGCAGCTGCTTCAAATCAGAACTTGCACTCTGGCCAACTCACTGGGTCATCACTGATTAGAACACCGCTCACCCTCTGGTTTGATCCTTTAGGAACATTGATCTCTGCTCCTCAGTGAAAATGCTGAGTACAGAGGAGGCTGCACCAGCGAGAGGAAGCCACTGCCCTCACACACAGCTACTCATCCCGCTGCGGTGAGGTGGGGCCGTCCCACAGCGCTCACCGAGCACCTGCTCGGGGCCGGGCACCAGTCACACCCCAGAGGCACAGAAGCCCCGCAATTCCTACTGACCTCCAATGGCTAGTTCTTTCCCAGAATCCAGGGGTCATAAAGATATCTTCAATGCTTTGAATTTGTTTCCAAGTCTGAATAGGACTGATAAAAAATAATAAAAGGCAGTCTTCTGGCAGATTTGCTGATGTGGCTCAATTTATTACCAAGGCTAAAACGCAGCTTCTGTTCACCTCTGGGGTCCTCCTGAGCAAAAGTAGCTACATTTGACGCCAGGCAGCACGCGAACATCTCTGCCTTGGTACAACACAGGCAGTAAAAGGTTTCATTTTAATTTTCTCCACTTTAGAAACTTCTTCCCTTGCACTTAATCCAATTACAAAAATTTTTATAGCGCATGTTCCAAATTAAATATACTATTACCATCTCATTTCTATAACCCAGAACCAAATCCTTTTAATTGCAGTCAGAGAGCCCAACATTTAATTAGATCCAGCTTCTCTCTGAAAGCCACATAGGAGTTGAAATAAACTACGCCACTGAATGCTTTAGGGGAAATGCTACACTTACCGAAGTGATGACCTCAAGATCCTTCAGATACGTTCTTTCGGTGGTGGATACTTCCTTAGCGATGAAGTACGCCTTGTCCGTGGGGGATTTCTGCAAAATCCACAGAAGAAACAAGAAGCAATTATAATTGTTGAGCGTCTCTAAGAATGTCCTGATTAAGGCGATGCGTCGCTAATTTACCATCTTTTGTTAATGGGGCTCCAGGCTAAAAAGCCTCTTCCTTGTTCTTTTGAGGAACTAGGAGGAGAGAACGGATTCCCAGGATGAGGAAAGAGCCTGGGAATGCTTCCTTCCACATAAATCTTGCCCTCAGTCAAAGGCCTGCGATGAGTGTGTTCATCACCGCGGAGGACTATTCATTCAAAATTGGGCATCCGAAAATCTAACCAACTAGTAAAATATCAGAGCAGGGAAGTCTTCCAGGAAATCAAAGAAACAGAAACCACAGCGGCCTTTGTCCCGGCAGCCGGGGGTGTTGGCGGATGGAAAACGGAAGCTAGGGTGTCCGTGGAAATACACGGTGGCTGAGCTAAGGGGACGAAGTGAAAGCAGCTGGTGGCACCACCGTGACTCGGTTCCCTGAAGTCCATCGCTTAGGTGAGCAGATACCTCTCTGCAGCGAGCCAGCCACGGGTTTGCTTTCTCTTTCAACAGTAAGTGAAAGGCAGTCCTTGTTGCTGGCCTTGCTAGCGTGCACGAGAGTCCGCCCGATTCCACCTTCGGGGATACACACGAGAGCACTGGAATCGGAGACGTGGACACCCGGATGCCTGTGTTCCCGGCAGCAGCATTCGAGACAGCCAAACGGAGTGAGCAACCCACCTGTCCACCAACAGACAGGTGCATCCCCACACCGTGCTCTACCTACGATGGGATGGGACTCAACCTTTTTTTTTTTTTTTAAAGATTTTATTTATTTATTTGACAGAGATAGAGACAGCCAGCGAGAGCGGGAACACAAGCAGGGGGAGTGGGAGAGGAAGAAGCAGGCTCCCAGCGGAGGAGCCTGATGTGGGGCTTGATTCCAGAACTCTGGGATCACGCCCTGAGCCGAAGGCAGATGCTTAATGACTGAGCTACCCAGGTGCCCCGGGATGGGACTCAACCTTAAAAGAGAAACTCTGACCCATGCTACAAGGTGGCTGAACCTTGAGGAAATAATGCTAAATCAAAGAAGTCCGGCACAAAAGGACGAATACCGTTGGATTCCTCCTGTATGAGGTACCTAAGCAGTCGAATCCACAGAGACAAAAAGCAGAACGGTGGTTGCTGGGGGCTGGGGAAAGGGGATGGATGGAGAATTCCTGCTTCATGGGGACAGTTTCAATTTGGAACGGTGAGAAAGTTCTGGAGATGGGTGGTGACCACGGTTATACAACACTGTGAATGTACTTAACGTCACTGAGCAGTGTGCTTAGCCACGGTTCAAACGGCAGGTTAGTATACTATTGCAGTTAAAGAAGAAAAAAGAGTAACGCGTGTGCACGCAGGTCCCCGCACCTTTCTCCGGCCTTCCTCCTCGTCGTCGGTGCGTGGGCAAGCCTGGTCGTTCAGCAGTGGGCTGACCAAGGGGGAGGCCTGCTTGGTGTCGGGGCTCAGGTTGGGAGACAAGATCACACTGGCGGGCACAGCTCCTCCCTGGGAGTTGATGGACAGCTCTGAAAGGTGAGGGCTACCAGTCAGGGAGCCTATTGGGGGATGAGAAGTATTAGAGAGAGAGAAAAAAAAAAGTAATTCCTTCTGGGACCGGATTGCTACATACAATTCCCCCCCATATCAAATCTTTAGAACCTTGACTACCATTCTGCACATCAAATGTGCTTCACGATTTTCTAGTTTTTCTCTGAGTTGCGGCTGCCATACCATAGTATGAATGGGTCAATGGAGCCAGAGTTCTGTGATTGAGAAGGCAGAGAACTCTGCTCAGGGAATGTTCAGAAGCATAGTGGATCCCCAAATGGGACCTTCATCTCCTTACTACTGCCTAGCGTCTACGAATTATTCCAGAAGGACAGTGTCTATACCACCAGGAGACACGAGAAAGGACTAGGAAAAATAGAGCTATTCTAAAAAGAGACTAAATGACTGATATACCCAGACAGACTACACCTTGTAACAACGAGCTGCAGCGAGGGAAAGGACGAGCAGCTAACTCCCCATTCTACCAAGAACAGAAGCAAGCTTATTATACCTGGTGACGGCATTCCGTGTCTCTCTCACTGTTTGGGACAGAAACACTAGCACGACATGCAAAGCTGGAGGTCATTACATTATCACAATTCCCCTTGATGAGTCAAAAGTGACAGGTCATTAATGATTCCTCTGCAAAGGATACATTAAATAATATGAAAACGTATCATTACCCATTATACGTCAGCCAAAGGAGAGGACGTGTACGTGCAACGTTTTGCCAACAGAATTTTGCGAGTCTCCAAACCTCAAGCCGTTGAAGCCAACCGGGACATTTCAGAATATACTCCTACCTGCGTGTTTTCACCTAACACATTTATAATTCTAACACAGATTTGCTAGGGGATAGCGCGAGGGTAAACAAAGTTCAAGGAGCCTGCAGTCCCGTCTGTTACCATTATTAAGGAAAGACGATGTAAAATGCTCTCTCATTCTCCAAAGTGCAGTTTCAGCTCATGGCTATTCCGCACACTGACAAGGATCTCGGAGAGAAAGGTGAAGTGCCGTTTTCTGGGCATACCCCGTTCTCTTGACAGCTATCCTCTCCCTCTGGATTCATCCATATCCACTTTGAAATTACAAGATGGGATGGCCTAGAATGGAGGGTGGTGAACTTGATCACAGGAGGAACGAACCAACCGTGAGAAACCACCAGCCCCCGCCCCGTCCCAGCTAGCGCTGTCGCCAACACGTGCGGGGAAAGCTAGCACACCTGGAAGAAGAGCAAAAAAGCAGACGTCCTGCTACGGGGCTATGGGTCAGGACAACAATCCCTGAAGAATGAGATTTGAAAAACGGGAGCAAGATTAAAGAGGTTTGCGTTTTAAAAATCCCTCCATGGAAATCCTGGCATTTTTAATATGCATCATTGAGACAAAAGTCCTGGTGTTAGACAAAGACCCACACGCCCCACACACCACCAGACCCAGTGAAACCCGGAGAAAAAGGCCAGAAATTGCTTCACAAATGTCAATTTTATTGACACTAGTGCACAACCGAGTACAATGATTTCGAAAGAATTGGAAC
Source organism: Ailuropoda melanoleuca (assembly GCF_002007445.2). Taxonomy (NCBI): domain Eukaryota; kingdom Metazoa; phylum Chordata; class Mammalia; order Carnivora; family Ursidae; genus Ailuropoda; species Ailuropoda melanoleuca. The sequence continues at coordinate 128,569,419 of NC_048224.1, read as the reverse complement.
TTGTCAAATAGAAATAGTGACAACAGTTAGAACCGCAAATGTTTCAAGGTACTACACTATCTCTTCTTAAAAAAAAAAAAAATCACAAAAAGGAAAAGTGTCATCACTACAAATAGGAAATAGAAAAGAGAAATTCTGGCAGTCTAGAGATCCAAACATTTCATGCATTTGTGAGTCATTGTATCAGAGTCGCTTTTTTATTTGTCCACCATGATCTGGCAAAATGTGGGGCTTACCTTCAGCTCTCACGCTCTGCGTGAGGTCAGGTGAGGCAGTTCTAAGTGAGAGCATGCAGGGCCTCGGTTTTGCAGTGATGTGGAGAAAAAGCACTCACCTCATCAGTGAGAGTTGGAGCCAAGAATAAAAAGCAGTTAGAAGGCTGGCTTGTAGGAGGAGAGGGGGTGGGGTGGAGAAACAGTACCAGTCAGGCCCTGGACAGCATCCAGCAGCAGATAAAAAACCACCTGCCCCACTGGGAGGGAGACAATGCAGGTGGCCCCCGTCAAGCACAAGCATTTCCACCCTCCAAAGGTCAAAAGCTATTGCCCTGTGAAGTCCCCCTGGGGACGCTTCTAACTTAGTAGCCTGAAAGAAGGAGAAAACAGACCAGGGTTCCAGGAGATGTCTGTCCTGCCAAGAGGGCAGGGCACATTTCAAAGAAAATAGCCATCTAGAAGAGTCCACACTGGACCACGTCTGAGACACGATTCAGAAAATGGGACAACAGCAGTGAACTTCATGACAACCCATGTTCCTAAGTTGAGGAAAGGGCATCCCTGGGTCAGCCACAGGTTGCTGGGGAAAACTTGCGGCATTCACTCACATAGCCCAAAGATGTGGGTGACCAGCAACTTTACACGTGCGACACACAGACTCAGGGAATGACCAACATTAGAGCTGCCAATTTCTGTTTCCAGAGTGGCTCCTTCCACTAGCTTTGGGTCTACTCCTAGGGCCTGAGAAAGGAAGGCTGATGGGTGTATTTAACAGTAGGACCAATAAATCAATAAATACCAAGCAGCCTAGTCTAGAAATCTGTCTGCAACTCTAAGAAGGGGAAAGTCCAAACTCTGAGCTTCAAGTTTGCTCATTTAAGCTGTGTGATGGAGAGTAGCCCTTTTCTCCCCTTGCAAGAGAAAGTGCTTGAGACTTTGAAAATTTATAGGTGACATGCCCCAAACCAAACTACGTAGCTCATTTACCATTCAGCAATCAGTGAGATATGCTGATGAGGGTAGTCAGTAGAATTTGGCAGCTTGATGAGAAATTAAAATGCTCTTTGACTCTGAGCCAGAGTGCTGTGACGATTGTCTGTACAAAGTGGTGTCCACGTACGGTCCACCCTCGGGCAGGTGTGAAGAGCTGGATCTTAAAACATCTATGGTTAACAGTTACTCGAACTACATGTAACCAATTTTCAATGAAGTAATCCATTCCACAAACAAACAGGTGGTTCTGTACGATAAAACCAGCCCGCTTACCTACGTAGCCTTATCAAGCCTGTTCAAATCATGCAGCCGGTCACCGGCTTTGAAGGCACAGTCCCAGGTGACCAGAAGAGGAAATTACAACTGATGTTCACGGCTACTCGTGAACTCATTAATGCCTGGGTATTTTTTTATCTTTTTTTTTTTTTTTCCTCTGTGACAAACAGACACAAAGTAATTTCTTTCAGCAAAGGGCTCTATCTAGGTAAATAATTTCAGGGGATCTTTTGAGAAAGCACCTGGATATTAAGGCAACAGGTGGAAAGTAGTTTTAAGAGATTATAAAACATCAGTTATACTCCAAAAATCTGGAAGCTTCGGATTCCTTTAAAAATTATTTCTTCCTATTTCCAAAAATTGCCCTGCATTTTGTTATTTCCAGTTAGATTTTCAGTTAGTAACACTCAAACCCTCCACCTCTTCCAAATGATTTCATGCCCCTCCACCACGGTCCGCCCCCTCCCTACCATTAACCCAAATCAAGAGGGTTGAGTTTATGTCACCCCCATGGACTGGAAATGCCATCATGAATACTGCTCTCAAGAGAGGCATTTCTGGTAATTGCTTTTAAAAATCCTTTTAAATGTACACATTCTCATGGCACAAACAATTATGGAACTTCAAATTAGCACGGCTATATTTATGGATTCAATTTATCACCTAGCTGAAAATCTGGCTTAGCTTCTCTTTTTAATGTAAAATACATTCATAGTTCTTCTCTCCTGGTGGCTCCGGGGAAGCACTGCAGTCTCACCCACACTCTAGCATCTCCTGACCAGCCCCTTGTCAGTGGCCCATCAACAGCGGCAACGTGGTTTACGACCAACGAGCCAACCTCAACGCTCATCGCCCCCCTTTTTGGGATCGGGCACAGCTGCATCGTAACCTCCCTGACTATATTAAGGCTTAAGAACAGATTCATGCATGTCTGGGAAATGAGAATTTCGACTCTATTTTCTAAGTAACAGAAAATGGCATTTCGAATACTTAGCTGTGCCTGTCCTGTATTTTAAATTGGTCAGTATGTTGGTAATCTTAGTTTTAATTAGCTAAGTTGTTTTTCCTGTTAAGTGTTTAGAAAACCTGATAATCCTTTTAAAAATAGTCACCCATAGCAGGCTTGTGAAATATGTAACTATTTGAGGATACAGATTGCCTTTTCAATTCCTCTTTTCAAAATTTTAGTAAGTGCAATTAGAACAGCATGCTGATTCTTCAACATTCCCCCCAAAGAAAGTTACCTGGCAAGCTTCTAGATGCCACTCACCTATCATGATTTGTCTCCTGGTATTTGGTTCTAAAATACAGATTTTTATCTCTCCATACCCAGAATATGTTCCAAAGGCACATGTAGGAAACTCATTACAGATGTAGGTTTTCATGGATCTTTAAAATGGCTCTTTTTAAAACCATCATCTCCCTCTAAAAAAGAATACAATGACCTCTCTCTGGAGATTGTCTGCATCTGAAAACCAGTTATCAAAAAAAGGTCAGTACTGAGCTGGAAAATGGGTTCTCTACCGAATGGACAGGATTACTAGTGGGATAACTCAGCTGGGTTCCCCCACAATGGAATATCTGGAAAAAGCGGACAACGCTCTATTAAAATTACAAGGCGCCGCAAGAAAAGCTAGTTTACAGGATCACCAATCCTGGTGGTGCTGTCCTCTTCTTGTAACGGAGGGTGTGGAGGGTCGTGTGTGTATGCGCTGCTTATTCTCAGACTGAGGTTCTTTAAACAACGTTTTACAAGCAGTTAAGCATCAACTTCGGTGTTCATCGTCCAGCAACTCAGAAAAGCAACCACAGTGCAACTTGCAGGGAAAGAAAAAGAGCAATGCCTACCAAGGGAGCAATGACAGAGAATGTTCTAGTGTGCTCTTACTTAAAAAAAGAGAAAGGACAATTTCTCTCTGTGGGGGTGGGGGCAGCGTCTGGGTTGGGGAACGTGATGCTTCGTACCCATGAAAAATACCATCTTGTACTCAGGACAAAGCTTTCGCCGTCAGTGGGAAAGAACAGTTACAATTGACAGTTTTTACAGCAAGATACCTGTTAGGACAAGTCAAAGCCTCTTCAGTTGAGATTAACAAGAAATATTAATATCGTGCATAGACGGTTACAGGACTTCGGCCTTCCATGCTGAAAGAGCCACCAAGCTCATTGTTATTGGCGAAGCCAGCACCCCTCCCGGTGGCATAAATCCATGCTTTACTGCGGTGATGCACTCTCAGGCCATGGAGAGGAGATGAAACCAGACAGTATCTGTGACAGCCTACGCTTTGGGGACACATCAAAACAAGTAACAGCTTACTGGTCATGAGTAGCCAAGTGGGGCTGAGCGGGGCGGGGTCTTCTCTATGTTCCCCCCAGCCCCAGTACCCGCCCATGCAAACACCCAACTCAATTCCCTTACAGAAACCCAACTATGGAAAACGCTCTACCCCCATCTGAACGGATGGTCCCAATCAAAACATGAAGCCAACCCTTTGGTTAGATGTCTGAGCTCCCCTATGTAAGCTGTGGCCACAGATACACTCTGTTTCCAGGAGACCTCTCCCCCAACTACAGTGATCCTGTTTGCTTCCAAAGACTCCCCGCCCCCCATGCATACACAGTGCAAAATGCAGGCTCATTAGAAGATGAAACCAGAAAAGTGAAGTCTTCCATTCGCCTTCTATTCCCCCCCTCAGTGAAACAGGGGATGACCCCGGCATGCCTCCGTGTTAAAGCTTGCTGTTTGGTGAACAGGATCACTGTAATTCTAGAGGAAACAGGTATTCCAAGTACAAACTGGTAGTCAGCAGTGTAAAAAAAAAAAAAAAAAAAAGACATCAGACAGTGCTCCAACAATGCAGGGAACAGAAGGGCCACCATGCTCTGAGGATAAAGACAGAACGTTGGGGAGGGGGGAAAGCTTTTCTCTCCTAGATAGGTACATGCTGACAAACAGTGCATACAATGGAACAACAGAAAAATGTTTTCTCAAATTTATTAAACAAATGACAAAGATGAGAATGAAGTCCCCAGCCTTTTCTGTTTTAAAATTTGGTGTATTAGACATTTTTAATAAAATATTTTATCTATAGTATTAAATATACACACAGAAAGAACAGAAGGGAACTGGATTAATAATATAGGCCAAGCTTGTGAAATCTGGTTAGTCAGGTGTTCACGGCAACCTTCCAGGCAGAAAGGGGGTGGGGAGCGTGAGGGACTGGCTCCACTGGGCACGGAGGTGTGTGTGCAAAGAGCAGGTGCGCGGTCTTCACTACAGAAGGCCTATCTTTGGTCTCTCTCTACATCGCTGCAGGCAGAGTGACAAATTCTTTATTTCCTACAAAGAACTTTTGAGGCCCGGGAAAAAGGAGCCGTTAGCCTAGTTTCATGAGCCAGAAAGCCGATGTCCATGAGTAACGACACACCAGTCACACCACCGCGGGCTCCAAAATGAACCTTCTCCTGTCTCCTATTTGAGAGCCAGTTAACAACCCAAATTCGACGAGAGCAGAACACTGCCTGCAGACTCCCTGTCCCACTACCACCTCCACCTCTTACCCGAAAGGAGGAGGAGTCAATCACTGTTCGATGCCTTTTACTACACACGCACACGCGCAGTCCTCACTCCATCCTTAGCACCCCTGGTTTGTGCTGCATTTGGCAACGATTTGCCATTACCCTTCAATATGCTGAGACCGCTGCCCCCGGGCCAGCGGCAAGCCCCAGGATCTTCCAGTGCCCGTCCCGTGACGGCATTAACGGCACCAGCCTTGCAGTTAACCTTTTAAACTAGCTCTCAGCTACACATGCGGATCATCCGTCCCATGTCAGCAGCTGGTTTTTAATCCTCCCTGCTTTCAGGTATAAAGCCATCCCTAGGCATTCCAGAGGAACCTGACCTAGAACCCATGCAAAGACACAGAGGAGCTGCCTTCCCCTGGGAGCGACACCAGAGGCCGAAGAGATGCCGAAGGCTGTTTCCAGGCGAAGCTGAGGTGTCTGCAGTCAGTCTACTCTGAAATGATCCTGAACAAATCAGTCTATTCAATTCTGAAAGCTTTCAGGAAAAGATGATTTTTCTCACTTCTTCCCCAGCTCCCACCAGGGGATGCTGAATTGCTTTCACCGGAAGAGAAGAAAAAGTTCCTCATGCTAGAAGTGTCATTTATGGGTTTTTTTTGGAATGATGCATTATTTATTTATTTATTTATTGATCAAAACAAGACTGCACCCACCACCTCCCAAACACATATGGGATACAAATGAACATCTGCGACTTCTGCTGTTCATAGGGGAATTACTTGGAAATCTGTAGGTCGTTTGAGGAAACAGACATTTTCAAGGATGGCCCTAAGCAAGGGGCAACCAGATACCTACAACATATGCCAATTCATTATTGAGTTTGGTGTTTCTTTGGTTTTTTGTTTGCTTTTCATTATTATTATTTTTTAACAAGAAGAGAACGGCTACATTAAGCGGCATGCTTATTTTGATCTAAAAGTCATGGCTTCATTTTAAAAACCCAGGGAGTGGTGTTAGAGGTATGCACGAGTGTACCCTCCGGACCCCATTTCCCTGTATTGTTTCACTCGACTGAAACAGACGGAATGAAACTAACAAGGAAAAAGCACGCCAGTAAATCCTCTCGTGTCACCAGAGTCATGCCTGTTTACCACTTACTGCTCTCGAAGCTTATGACGAGTGCTTCTCCTTCCTTATGCTCTCGTGGGTGTGGCGAACGGGGCTGAGTGTGGAAACTCATCAGAGAGCCACCAGCACTGGATTATTCTGAAACATTCACTCCTTTCAGGTTCAAAAGAGACTTACTCTCTATCGCAGGGATGGCAGAGAAAGATTCTGTTGAAGTCTGATTTATAGAATCTGCAGCAGTAGACACACCCCACGAAACCAGAGGAAGGCCAGCCAGCCTCAGACTGACGAGGCTCGTTAACTATCAGACAAGGAAGGCTTACAGCCTCCAAGAGAGAAGATCCAGAAAACAGAGCCTTTCTTAGGGATGCGATTCTGAGGTCTCTTTTAAATTCTTGCTAAATAAGAATAAGGGCCGAGGCAAAGAATGATTGAAATAGAAGAAATTCAAAATAAGCCCAGTGATGAAGAGGGCCCCCAAATTTCTTAATTTAAGGCTGGGCCAATCATTGACTCACGATAACAACTGCACCAAACTCATTCTGGGCTGAATATGGAATAACATTTTAAGTGGAAAAAGTTGATGGAAAGCATGTGAACACTGATTATAGGTAAGAAAAAGGAAGCTGTATGCATAGGCACAAATTTTAACAAAATTTAAAATGACGGTTTAATCTCATTAATTTTTCCTTCTTTTAGATCCTGCTTTTACAACACAATCAAAGGGATTCCAGGGCTAATATGCAAGCTAAGTTTCTGACTCAATAGAGGACAGACTGGATTTTGTATACTTGGTGCAAATTTTCAAGAGGTTCAGGCTATATTTTAGTTTTGCAGGCCTGCCTTTTTTTTTTTTTAAAGCATTGCTAAGTTTGAATCTTCAAAGAAGTTGAGAAGAAAATCAAAATTATTCATATGTCAAGTGCAGGCCACGTGGCACAATTTGGAGCTAAGTCTGTGAGAAATCCCCAAATAGGAGTCACATATGTGGGAAAGAATCTGGCCCACAGACTTCCTTTAATTAAATGCCTGTCTAATAAAATATTGTCAATGGCACACAGATGCCTGTCAAAGGAGCTGGAGCAGTCCGCTTTAAGTTCCGGAACTCAATAAATGCATTTCTTCATGCTAAAAGAATTTCTTGCATTTTATTTTGCCCTGAAAAACAGCAACAAAAATAAACCAGGAAAGGGGCTACAATTTGCATACTTTGAAATACCATCTCACAAAAGACACTGATGCAAGGCGGGCCTGGAGGAGGCCTGGGGGCTGGAAGATGTGTTTCTATCGATGGTTTGTCTTCTACCCAAGGCCTTCGGTATCCTATTTCATAGAGCAGCTATTACGTAAAGACCTGGGCTTTTTGATTCAGGAGCCCTCTGCACTAGCTATCGTCTTAGAAAAACAGATGGACAGGTCTTGGGAAACCCTTTGGAGATGGAATGAACCCAAGGTCACCTATTCACACCCAACGCCATCACTGGTCTTGCTACACCACTGGTTCAACTTTGTGTGCACGCATGTCCTTCTCTGCCACCCCGTGAAGCGCTGGAGGCCAGGTAAAGACCTTGGGATGAGGCGGCGCTGAAAGGGAAGAAGGTGGGAGGCTGTGGGCTTTCCCTGACCTCTGCACAGTGAGAGATCATGTCTCCTGTGCAAGCTGGCTCCACCGGGCTCAAAGAACGCTTCAACTCCCCGACCCATGCTTAGACTTTTCACTAGTGCACAGAAAGCTCCCCCAGAGGCAGTTAGTGAATATTCTCAGCACTTTAGGCTATGTGGCTCTTGAGCAAACCATACCCCTTCTCTGTTAAGCACCATTAATCACATCAGGATTGCTGCTTTCATAAATACCGGACCAGAAGCAGACATGGAGTGGCTTGGCTGGTACAAAACCAATCAGAGAAAAATGTGATGAGCAACCCTAAAAGGGAAACGTCTGTCAATCCAGAACTGAGTATACTACCATCGATCAGCTGTTTTTAAAACACTTCAGATAAAAACAAAACAACAACAACAAAAAATCACTCCTTTAAGCAAAAAGCAAAACAAAATAATCACTGGAGCATGTTTTGCTTTGGAGGTTTACATTTGCTGATTCACATTGTATGCTGGGTAAGCTACTGCCCATTGCTCATTCATACTTCATCAGGCTGCTGTGTAATTAGAGGTAAAAAGAAAACTCATCTGAACGAATCACCTTCACAAATAAACCACAGGATTCCAAATGTGACTCTGCTTAACTCACATTTGACTACATTTTTATACAGTAAATCAATATCTTTTTCTAAGTCCAAAACAGAATACACAAAAACACGTTATAAGTGCAAAAACCCCATGACAGAGAAAGCAGTTCTTCCTACGTATTATGGACTGTAACTGCCTAAGTCTACGTGATCCCTGTCTCCACATCTGATTTTAATTATTAATTGGAACAAGAGTCTCCAAAATTAAAGTACTGAATCAAAAAGGTCCTACTGCACCAAGAGGTTACACAGACCACAGCTGACGGGCTACAGGCCAAGGTTCTAGTTCAGCTTTGTCATGCAGTAGCTGTAGGACCACGTGAAGTCTCTCGACTTCAACAGAACGAGGTCTGTCATCCACAAAGTGAAGGTTTCCCCTAGACGATCTCTAAGGTCCCTTCTAATTTTAAAGTTCTGTGACTGTTAAATATACAAATCTAAAGCAAGACATCAATAGACTACTTCAATGAACATCTTTCAAACTATCCAATAATCAGTTTGATTCATCAATCATGCACTGAATCAAATGATTAGGAAAATAAAACAACAAGAAAAGTTTGTATAAAAATGGATTACGTTTTCAGCGTCTTCAAAACCAACCTGTCAACATTCATGTGGACAGATTATCATTCGTGAGCCACGAAGTCAGTCAATAAGTCTATTTGTTATATACGGCTGCCAAATTCTACCCTGTTTCCTAAGCATGTGTAGCCCTTCCCTTGTCATCATGCCACACGGATGAGTTTAGTAAGGCAGTTGGCATGCTGGCACGCCAGGGACGTATCATTGTTAAAACTCTTTTCAATAATCTGGTAGTTACTTGGGATCTAAAAATTTGATTCTACAATCCGTCTTTTTTTAAAAAGTATGAAAGACTACAAAGTACCAAGTAACAGGCATTAATTAATGAAAGTATTTAATTGGTGATGCTTTCCTTACCCTGCAAGCAAGCCAGAAACTTATCTATCAGTTTCAACATATTCCACTAGATTCTAGAAGGCAACTGTGTCAGGCTGGGGAACCCAAGTGGCACCCCAGACCAATTAGACAAAAACGTCTAGGGTCAGGGCCCAGGCATCACTGATTTTTAAAATGTCCCAGGTGATTCCCTTGTGCTGGGGCCAAGAAGCAAGCAAGTTAAAACCAGGCTCTTTGATCTAAGATGCAGGAATGCTGAGTGAAAGGCACTGGCAGAGGTGGGCAAGATTTAAAAAGAAATCAAACCTCTTACTACGTACACTTTTTTTCCTGCACATAGAAACTTCTAGAAGTCACTGTTCCCAAGAGGAGACACTGTTCACCCAAGTGTGAATGTTAAGAATGTACATAATAACCAACCAAGGGGCAGCAATACTGGAAAACGGTCCTCCTCTCTGCTGTGCAGGATTCAAAGGCAGGTCTTTAGTCTGCAGCCTGGTAACAACAGTGCCTATTGCAAGGTCTGATTTTCCCCTGCATCATCACTTGATTGCATTTCTGTGTTTCAATTAGAAATTCTGACAGCCAGAGTTATAGCTTCTTAAAACATAGCTGACAATTTGACCGACTGATGCAAATCCCGAACCAACAATCCCTTACAAATTAGTTCCACCTGACATCCATTACATCATTTCATATGAAGTCCGGAAAGAAAAAAGACTATCCTATTAAAATGTTCATTATTCTTGATGAAGATTTCACCAACACTTCATCTCAACCAGCAATCAACTTACAAACGGTCTTGAATTATGTCAATCCCTCACTTTATGAGGCTCCGAAAAAAGCAGCACCTCCTCTTAAAGACAGGGGAAAAAGTAAAACCGACACCTTTCCTGGGATCTCAAAGATACTTCAGTCTAAACATTCAATCAATAGAAGCGTGACCTGCACACAAACTCAATACACACAGGAGATTCTCACATAAATACAACACACTATACACATGACCAGATTCAGAAAAACGTATTTCTTCCTTGCCTTCAGCCAGAAACTTAAACAAGCTCCCAGTAACTTGTCATCACGTCTTACTGTTTATCTTGTCCACCTTTTTTTTGGAAAGCAAACCCACTGTGTGAAGTTTCATTTTTCTTAAGGATTTTAGAGTCAGGCATACCCTATCCACACATGGCTGTCCAAAACTTCCTCTAACAAATATTGATTAAAGATTAATGAGTCACTAGAACAGACCACCTCCACTGGAACCCTGGACTCCTGACTCCAGGTTCCCAACACTCGAAGCCTGGTCCTCCTACTCATCCTCCTCACTCACGTGCAGGCCACCCAAGTGCTTCCGACTTCTCGGCATGGAAGGGGAGCCCAGCACTGCCGGGTTGCCAAATGTGAGTGGCTGGCTCAAAGGGGTCCCCACTTCAGAGTCTGAATCACTGGATTCAGTCCCGCTGCTGGTGGAGCCCTCAGTCACGTGCAGGGGTGCCCGCTGGTCCGCCATGCCGCCGGCACACGCGGACCGCATGGCGGGAGGCTTTGAGGTCGGACCCGTGAGAGGTGCACCATTAGCCAGCATTCTACCGTCTGAAGTGGCCAGGCTGGCCAGTCCTCCCTTTTCACGGCCATCAAGCCTATCCAATGCCTCTGGGGTTGACGCTACCTGGCTAAGGATGAGTGGGTCTGTCTCCGACTTATTGTATCTACTGGGAAGATTCCGTAAGTATGGCCTTTGTGGGATGGGGGAAGAGTTTTCGTAAGGAGGACCCTGGCCTGGGAGAGGATCTTCTCCCATACTTTCCTCTCTCGGGTCATGCCCGTTTTCCGAGACATAGCCTTGAGACCTGGTCCTGTCCCAGCTCATATTTGGACTCGACTGTCTGCTCCCGGGAGACAGTGGGGTGGCCGGGGTACTATGACCGTCTGAGCCCCTGAACAACTCATCTATCAGGGAGCTATGTCTTGGGAGTCGGGGGCTCCCGCTCATATCAAAGGTCAGGTCTGCGGAATCATCATCGAGGAACTCTCTGGAAGGAGGCCGGGAGGACTTCACGGAGGGAGGGGAAGCCCTGAGCCTAGCCTCTGTCTGCCTCTCATCCCTGGAGAGCAGGTAAACCCCACTGGTCAAATCACCCTCATAATTGTCATTTGTTTGGGACTGTGACTGGGTCGCTTGCTCCCTGAGCAGGTCGGATTCGCTATCTACGTCACTGCAGTCAATGAAAGGAATGGAAGTGCTGCTGCCTCTGGCAGCCCTGGATGCTGGACCTGTGCTCGGCTGCGGGGGCTGAGCTTTACTCTGCTGGGTCCTATCCTTAACGACCTCCTCCTCTTCGTCCGCCGGCGCCTGCGCGGCTCCGTCCACCTTCCCGCTGCCCGCGGGGCTCTTGGGCAGCGTGGGGCTCTGNTGAAACGGGGTGGGGGGGGGGAGGGCGAGGTCAGAGGCTAATTTAATAACACCCCTTAAGCTTCCTGCAGCTGAAAGAACTGCCAAGTAAAGGCTGTTCTCCACGCTGCTCAAACAAAACGTCGCCAAGAAGCAGGCATTCCTGAGTGCAATCGGTCAGCATCCAGAAAGTTCTCTGTGCGTGTGGATGCTGACAATGCAGGGTCGCCAGTAGCGCGAGTGGGCCACTGCCTGGCTGCTCTCTGGGCCCCTGGCCTCATTTGGGTTTCCAAAGTTTCCGTGGAACAAGAGAGTCCTTGCAACCCACAGGGGGCTTCCCAAGAAAGGGTGGGCGGGGAGAGGAAGAAAACATTGTGGACCCCCTGCCCCAAAGGCAAGTTGATGTGGATTTCAGACAAATGACAAAAAAACTTCTTTGTTTATACTTCTAAGGGAAGAACAGGTTAGACACCGTTTTTAAATGCACAAAGGAAATCTTCATGTTCTTCCCCGACAAAGTGGACATTCTCTTGTAGAGAAAACCCGGAAAACACATCCAGAGGCCAATTCCAGAGAAAATGAGCTTTCACCATCCTCAGGGCAAGAGTGATAATGTCTCTTGTTGCCAACTGCGGTCACTGCCCTGTAACATGAGTCCTGGGAACTCACCACCCAGTCTGGTGCCAACAAAAGGTTCTGACCTTGGCCCTGAATGAGAGCTACACCCATCAGGTGCAAAGGAGGTCCCAATGTCTTCACACAACTACACCCATTTAGCTAGAGGGTGGGCTCCACTCTCCTGGCTCCCATGGGTGGTTCCACTACTAAACTGAGTTTAGGCCAACAGAGCTTACTTCTCTGTGGCAAAAGCATGGCATGGAAGACAGGAAGTCAGCTGAGAAAGGACCCACTCCAGGGCGTGCTGAGCCCAGGCTGGGGTGCACAGAGCCCGTGTCTGGTCAAAGCCAGGGCACACAACTATACTCTTCTCTATAAAACGAAACCCCAAAGGTGAAGGGCAAATAACTCAGAAGCATAGGATGAAACATAGGACTTATCAGAGAAAGTTTGATTAAAAAAAAAAAAAACAAAAAAAAACAAAACCCCAAAAAACAAAATAAAAAACTCCACAGTTGTAACAGTTGATCAGCTTACTGACTTGTTTTGGCACTTCTGAATTCGGCTCTGTTGGTGGTGCAGCCAGGCTTCTGATGGACTGAATCTTGCTGTGTTTCCTGGGAGAAATCACATAAGACAGCCAAAGTTAGGTAAGCTGGGTTTTTTGTTTTTTTGGGTCTTTTTGTTTGTTTAATGAAAAACAACAGCCTTATGCCCTTCCTCAAGATGAAGGCACCTACAGTAGTGCGTACGGATGCGCCGTGGAAAGGGACTCATTCTTTTCTTAATACTTGCAGGGTTCAGGGGTTACTTAAACTCTAGAAAGTTCCCCTGCTCCTGTTCAAGGAGCACCCAGTTCACTCCCTTTCTAGTCCTAAGAAGGTCACTAAGAGGGAGAGTTGGCTGGGCCACAGGATGCCCTGAAGTGCAAATTCTGGTCTGACAATATGACATCAATTCATTTTTTGGGGAATGATCTAGATCAGTCCTGTAACAGAGGCAATCACCACTAATCAGCTAACTCCTCACAGCGCTGAGTTCAGGGAAGGCCTGCCCGCATTAATGAATTTACAGTCTCAGTAGAAGGAAGTGGATTTAATGCCACTAGTCTCCTTTATCTTTTCCCTTCCTCGTCTGCCGATGCTCTCCTCTTCCTCCGTGAACAAGCATCAGAAACTTCTCAGCTGCTCAGACGATGAAGCCATATAAATACAGAGAGATCAAATGCTAAATGTACATTCAGCTTTTCTTCAAAATACTCCAAATATACAAGGATGGTCACAACATCGGGTTTGTTGCGGCTTCGGTTTTGGCAAAAGTAAAACAAAGCACTGGGCACCCCACACGTTTGTCAACAGAGAATCAGATAAATAAAATGTCATACTTTCACAATACCTTAAAAGACCGGCACAGATCCCCAGGTCGGGGTAGGGTTTAAAAAGCAAGATGCAGAAGTAGGTACAGCGAGCTACTATTTAGACAAATGAAAAAGCACAGCCCAGAGACATCCTGCCCATTCTTTTCAGATGCATAAATGTGTGTAACGGGAGTAACACGAAGCTGACCGTCGCTGCCTCTGGGAAGGGAGAAGGGAAACAGCAAAGAAGGCTGTTGGCTAAGGGGGGGGGTGTGACTACATCGGTCACAACAGTAGTTACACACGAAAAGGGGAAAAAAACCCAGAAACGGAAAGAAATGTGGATGTCTGCTGTGTTCTATTTTACAGTAATTTTAAGATGGATTAAAATAGTAAAAAAAGAAAAATGTTAAAAAGAAGAAATCCATATGCACTAAACAGCCCCTAGTGTGTCATCACGTCAGCTGCGTACCCTTGTATCTCAGTCCCTGGATTCTCTGCTTCTCCCCTCTCTGGGCAGCAGAGCCACGCTCGGGGCAGGGGGCTTGGGAGCCAGTTAACCAGGGACCACTTGCCAGCTCTGAGATGTGGGCTAGTAACTCAATCTCTTTGAGCTGCAGCGTCTCCATCTCATAAAGGGAATAGGAGAGAGGTGCCGGGGGGCTCAGTCGGTTAAGTATCCGACTCTTTGATTTCCGCTCAGGTCATGATCTCGGGGTCCTGGGATTGGTGTGAGCTTCTCTCCCTCTCTCCCTACCCTCCTCGCACTCTCGCTCTAAAATAAATGAGTAAAACCTTCGGGGGAAAGAAAAGGGACTAGGAGAGCAGCGACCTCACGGAGCTGGTAGTTAATGTATGCAAAGCACACGGGACCTAGCAAGGGCTATAAGCATTTGCTAAAGACAGCAATAAATCCTGCTGCTTCTCATCCAAGCTGTATTTCATTAAAAGTTCGTAGAAATACTTTCCATTCAAATCCCCAAATACTTAAGGACTCCCGGAAGAGGAAGTTTCTAGAGTGCTTTATCCCCACCACATCTCCTGCTCCTCTTCCACCCTGCTTTCTGCTGACTTCCTCTTCTTCCTCACTTGGCCCTCCAACGTCCGTTCGCATCTCACCTCACCCTCGAGGAAGCACCCCAGTCCTCGGATGTTTCTGTCTACACTAAACTGGCCCGGAGGCGCTGTGAAGCGCTCATTCAGTAACTCACCAGGCCTGGGTGAAGAGAGATTTAGCAGGAACGCACTGTCACCTGCAGAGAATGACTCTTGTCAAATCAGAAGTGGCATCGAAGTTTCTCTTACCTTTCAAACTGCACTTTCTTATGTCCTCCTTCTTTCACATAGTCGAGAACCTGCTTCTGAGTCCGACCGCTAGAAGGAGAGGACGAGGGAAGACAGCAAGGCATTCTCATTTAAACACACGACACACCCCATCTCTCCTTCCCTCCTTCCATCACTGGGAGAAACAAGGGCTTTCTCAGTGAGCCAGGAATAAATGCAGCTCTGAGAGACACCGTATGTGCCATGTCATCTCTCGGTATTTCCCTTCTAAATAACAGAAAGTGTTTACATGACGAAACCATTTAACAATTCTGTTTGCTTATTAAGCAAACCATCCTGAGAGTCTGTGTGCTTCGAGGAGGCAGGGATAATTCTGTTCACTGTGACTCCCCAAGGCCTAGACTAGGATTTGACATGTGGAAGACACTCAAACGTTTGCTGAAAGAAGGAGTGAGAAAGTGAACCAATGATGTGCAAGTCCACAAGGCATTCCAGGAGGCGACACCAAATGTTAACGACACGCTTCTACAGAGAAAGGAAATCCTTTCTGAATTAGAGTCCTGTGAGGAGTCTGCTGTGGCCAGTGGACTGCCTCTTGGCTGACTACCATTTGAACACATCGAGGGACGGCCAGGAGCCTGTGAGACTGACTGAGCCATCACCCCACCAGCCAGAGCTCCTGGAGGCCAACTTTCCTCTATTCAGCCCGTCGTATGCGCAGCCGCGACCACAGCCGTAGGAAAAGGCAAGCCTTGGGAATGTTCCCACGGCAAACAGGAGAGGGGCGAAAGGAAATCTTTACCTGAACCGAAATGATGACCCTCGACTAAAGAGGACGGGCTTTGGCTTTGGCTTGGGTTCTTCAAAAAGTCTAAAAAAGGCATGATGTTCAACACAGATTTTCCAGAAGGACTTGCAAAAATCCCGACTGGCCATGAGAAATTCCAAGGTATCTTGGTACGAGCTCTGAAAAGAGAAAATACCACTTTGGGTTTTTTTTTCCATTACCCATGGACACTGGGTTGAAAAATGAGAAAAGGGACGGAAAACAAATATGTCCAATAAAATTTCAATTGTGTATTTTAATATATAGCAGGACCATAAATTCTCATATTTAGTAAAATATAGTTGTTCCTAATGACAAAATATAGTCATCATTCAACCGTTCCCCCACCCCCGCCCAGAATTCCTTAGAGAAACTAAAGAAAACAGGAGTACTTAGCAGAAGTCATAACATTTCTTTTGATAAACTCATAAATAAATTCTGTGTACACAGCTTACATTTCCCTCTTTAAAAATAATCCAAGTACTGAAATCCCTTTTTGCCTCCTTAAAATAACTGAAACACACTCTTTGTTCTATTTTCTCCCTGAAGGTTCATGCCAACTTTGCATATTGGTCTTAAGTCTTTTCTCTGTCAAGCCACATTCGGCTCAAGCCTCCAGGTGGCCCCAGGGACCACACGGGAAATGAACATTTTTTTTTTTTCTGGAGCTCAAAAGTATCACTCAAGGCTGAAAAAATCATGTCCTTTGATTCTGGACAGTGGACAGTATAATTTTCTGTTCCCAGACTGAACGCTCTCAATGTAAGTGGCCATATTTTATAAACAGGACTTACCACAGTCCTCAACGTTCCCAGCAATTCCTACTATTCTGAGGGATCTCACAGTTCTGGGCAGTCCCAATTTACAAACAAGCGTGCCACAATTCTGTAGCTGTAAGTAGCCTTTTGGAACTCAAAAAGCATTTTCCCAGAGAAAACAACTTATAATGGGTGCCTGCTTCCCAGGTCAGGCCATAAGAGCTGATTTAATCCAGTCTGTAGCTGAACGGTAAGCCCAGATGGCCATTTATCATCTTTTTTTCCATGGGGAGGGGGACAACACTCCAAATTCTGGTTGGGTCCTGGGGTGAGCAACATCTTTAGGGGTTCTGTAGGAAGTGGGGTGGACCTGCTTATTAGCTTGTGAGAATGTGCTGTCAGAGGCTTGGGGACAAGAGCAGGGATGGGAAAGCTGGGGACAGCTGGAGGCTTGTCTGGACAGGCATCAGCCCCAAAGCCGGTGGATGCTGAGTGGGGGGTCTCGAGGAGGTGGCCCGGAGGCTGGCGCCCCAGCAACCGCATAGGTCGGGCTGTGTGCCGGGAGGGGCTGCACATTCTCTACCCTCGCTCTGTCGACCCAGGTAACAGCGCGGTTACGGAGCATCTGGGCACGCCTCTGAGTGCTGACCCTCAGACGCCTGCAGTGTTGGCCGTCGTTCTAGCCTGTGCCCCAGCAAAGCCCCTCCATCCCCGGATCACGGGGTGGGCTCCGAGGTCTGGTCCCCCCTCCAATCCACTTACGTTCGCATCGGGGCGGAGCTTGATGAGAAAGCGTTTCCTCTTGAAGCTCAGCTTCCGCACCTTGGCCCAGTTGAAGGCGTTGATCTTAGTGAAACCCTGAGGAGAAGAAAGGCATCAGCCAGTGAACCAGGAAATGCATAAGAAGCAACAGGGGAGTGGGTTTGCCTTGCGTATGGGGAGCTGTCGAATGCTCGGGAAGAATGCCTTCTGCTAGAGAATTCTCAGGATTTGCTGCTGTGGAAGATCCCTGTTGCTGGAGCATTATTTTTCACTAATTATAGGATCTGGCATTCAAACTAAGTTTGCCTCCAGGGAGAGGAGCAGCCGGCCAAGGGAAGGATAAAAAGAAAGACAAAAAACAATAAAAACCATGACAACCACCACAATAATTAGTGACCATCACATCTGCAGTGCCAAGCACCCCGTAAGGAATTTACAGACCTTCTCTTATCAAACCTTAGACAAAACCCAGTGAGATGGGTTTACTATCTTTCTCTTACAGATGTGGCAACTGCTGCATGGATCGATTTTAATTTGTCCAAAATCACACAGTTCACGTGGCAGAATGAGATTCCTGAGCATGGGCCTTAACCAGCAGCTAACTGTTAATCTCCATAAAAGCAATTCCGCAGGTTAGCAATCCACCCCCATCCCGCACACGGGGCTGGCTCCCATGCCCAGCAGGCTACCCACCGCACAGGCGGGATGGCGGGGGGAGGGGGGGAGGCCCGGCCTGCTGTGTGTCTTCTAGACCAGAGAACAGTCTCGGGGAAGGACTCACGCATCCTCATCTTTGAAAGTCAGGTGTGGAGAGACAGGGTGATGGAGATGCAAGGGGATGCTGCCAGAAACCAGCTCCCATCTGTCCTGTGTCTCAACTAAAATTAGAATTCCTCCTGAGCCTGCCCGGACACCAGAACGGCTTATTTACATTGATAAGAATGAAGCAATTAAGGACTGGCAAGAAGATTAATTCCAAGATACAGCCTTTGTACATGATTAAATAACTAAGCAATTCTCAATATTTAGATTCTATCACACATAATCAAAGCAAATTAATTCAATTGTGAGGCACTTCTCCCCACCCCCCATGATTTTCAGAAATGTTTAAGGCTTCTGATTTAAGTTTCACGGTAGGACTGAAAACTCTATTTGGTTTATTGTCCTTTTGCTCATCGAGTTCTCCTAAGATTATTTCAGCAGGTCAAAAACTGTTAAGAGCAGTCACTTCTACAAATACCACCCTGCCTTCCCATATGAAACCCAACCTCAACTCCTCTTGGGACAAGATTCTGTGAGAACTCATGTCCGTTGTAAACATGGGAGCAGCACTGGGACTCCTTTGGTAAAACAGGAAGGGGAAATATAACTGAACCCGACAGAGCCTGAGAAGTGTTTTAGATTATGTACACATTTACACCTTCAAAACAGGTGAAAATGAGCCAATTTAAAAGACAGACACTTTCTCCACACCCCTTTGAAACCAAAGCACAGATGACTCACTTTTGTTTGAAAGAAAACCACTGAGGAAATCTTTGGGGGTGGTGAATACGTTCACTGTCCTGATTTCACTGATGGCTTCAGGATATATACACATATGTTTGTGAACTTTCATTGATGGCTTCAGGATATATATATTTCATTGATGATTTTAGGAGATACATATCTATCTATAAAAAACTGCATACTTTAAATATATACATTTTATTCTATGTCCATAATACCTCAACGAAGCTGTTAAGAAACAAAAAGCAGCACTGATCAACAGAACATTACAACGGCAGTGGGCAGTGTGATCAACAGAGTATGCATTTCAGAGAACAGAAAACTATGCCCTTAGGTAAAATACAGGTAAGAATTCAAGTGCAGTGTTTTGCTACATAAACTTACTATAGCACCTGGCTTTTAGGAATTTATAAACTGCTAAATCCTAAAAAATACACATTAGGCTTTTCTTTTTAAGTTATGTATACCCGAAATCACAAATCAGCTGACTGAGGTAAAACCTAAATTAGGTTGAAAAACCCCTAAATTTGGTTAAAAGAAAAAAAAAAAGCAACTAAAAACCTTAACAGCTTAAAAAAAAGGGGGGGGGGCATGGGGGAGATGACATGAGTTCATGTGCCAGTGTGAAGAAGGTGTTTATTTTGGGGGATCCGAAATCCTGATTCTATTATACTGGGTTTTGAGCACACGCCCACTGATAGAGATTTCTGTGATCCTACAAAGTCAATAGACACAAGCAAATCTCAATTTGTGCATTCCCCAACCAGAGCAGGGGCCAATGGAACAGGATCTGGAAGCTGAGGGCCTGGAAAGAAACAGAAACCCTGAGATGAGGTTAGTTTTTTCCTGTTCTCCTAAAAGTAACTGTCAGAGGTCTTAACTTGGCCCACCCAACACGGAATCAGAGTTGAGGGGCCAACTCTTATCTTTCCATCACTGAGGGAACTGAGCTGTGTTCCAAACGCTCTTACCTGAAACACGAGAATTCCCGTGTTGGCAACAGCCAGGTTGATCTTAGTGCCTTCCCTGTCCTTAGCCGGGTGCAACCGGATCCCATACATCTCCAGCCTGCGGGCAATCTCCAGGAGTTGGAAATCTGATTCTGCTGGTGTTTGTCCACTGACAAAACAAAAATTCAAGAGAAAAGGCCAGGAGATTTGAATTCCCTGTGTCTATTAATTTGAGATTAAGCAACTTCTCTTGGGAAATAAGAAGGCACTTCATCACAAACAATGGAGCTACTTGATCAGATGACACCCAACCCCCCATTCATTATCACCCAAAGTTGAGCAGCTAGGACAAAAGCCCGATTGCCTGTGTAACACAAAACCCCAGAAGTCTATCTCACATTTGCCCTGTTTTTTTGGAATCTCAAAGAGTTTCTTTTAAGGTCATATAAAAGCAAACCGCCACGGTGTTAAAACACGTTTTTAGTCACTTACAATGGGCCTATGCTTGGAAGCAAAGTTCAAGGCAGCGCTCCTGCATACTATCAGCAAAGCTCAATTACCCTCCTTAGAAACAACAGAACAACAGGCCCAGAGCACCTTTTGAAAAATATTTTACTGATCAAGATTAAAAAAACCAAAATGGAGAGGCTACAAAGGTTCTAGATTTTCGTAACATTCCTCCTTTGCCCATTGTTGACCATATATCCCTTTCCTGATTTCCAGTTAATTGGTCTTACACGCTCCCTTCAATTCCACAGCATGGGTGTCCTAAATTCCAGGCCTATTCCACTAGCACAGGAAATCAAAGGAGGACCTAGAGCTCTGGTCTTGAGTGGGTAACCTGCATTTGAGAGTCCAGGGTGAGTAACACCACCTCCCATGAAGCTCTGTGCTCTTCTCCCTCACCTTTTGGGTATTTCGTCCCAACAGTTAGTGTGTGTGCACACCCACCTACGCCGGAAGGACAGAGAGAAACAACTCAAAGGGAACACGAGGCACCCAGCGGGACTTACATGTGATTGTGGTGAAACTCCACGATTTTGTCTTCTAGCGCATCCTGCTGAGGTATGTACTTGTTTTTTGCTAAATGCTCTCTGTCCGACGCTTCATCAAAATCCCCAATCTCGGCTACCAAGAAGCAGAGAAAGAAGACCCAGCCATATAGGATTAATGCTTCACAGTCTGTTACATTCCCCGTGGACCATTCTCCAGCTAGCAAAGCAGAAGGCAGCGGACAAGGCGATCCCAGACTGTGGGTATCGTCAGGGCTGGGCATCAGAAGACATCCTGTGAGGACGTTTTTAACAACTGTGCCAACATGCGAGGCCAGTTTCCACTCTTTCTCATCTCTACCAGCTGGAAAGGAAACTTCAGCACCCATCCATTTTCATCCATCCACATTCCTGATTCACTCCTTCCTCCCTGCCCAACCAGGACCACTTCCGAGCTAGGCGGTAAATTCTAGACACGTGGATTCATGACTTCTAAATAAGCCCCAGAATTTCAGGACTTTACAAAAATCAACTTGCAAAACTCTTATATGTAATAATTACGAGTGCAAACCCCAAGTGCTTTCTCATGTAGAGAAAAGCCAGTGGTAAATAGGTATACACATCTATGATCTAATTTGGTAAAATAAAACAATGAAAGTTTATTAAGTTTCCCCTAGTCCTAGCGTCAGAAGTGACTGGTCAGACTGCAGATTCTTATGAATTTTTCACCTACAAGGAAAAGGAGGCATATTTTTCTCACGTAACCTCTACATTGTCCCCAAATTGCTATGATCTTGAAATCTAGAGGACAGAGCTCTAAAGTAATGATTGCACCTTAACATCACTAGCTCCAGGTCAGTTTATACCAATTTAATACCTCTGGGACAGCATGGCTTTTTCTTTGAATCATATGGTCTGTGTAACAAGCTTTTAAAGTAGCCTAATGACCAGAGCCCAGGTGTTTTGAGTAAAAGCTAGTGAACGGTTGCTAGGAAACCTACCTGTCACTCTGTCATGAGAAGCAGCTTGTCCCCCTCTGGGCAACGCCCCTCCAGTAATCACACAGGATATGGCCTGTATGTTCCTATAAATCGCACCCACTGAGAATATTTGCTCTGCACAAAACAGTGCCAACTCACCGGGCTCCAGCTAAGCCAGGGAAGACTCAATCATTCTCTAGCCCTCCTGCTGCTATGGGGAATCAGTATCATTCCTTCCTAGGTCTGGGAGATCTTCAGTAAGGCCCATGTATAAAAAATAAGAAGATAAGCATGGTCTCTAGAAATACCTCATCATATTAGGCGCGTTTATTAACCACTAGGAGTGATGCTTCCTACAAACCTTAGGGAATCTTGTTACCTGGGCAGTTATCCCAATGGGCTGATTGTACGGGACTACTCTGGATACAACAGAAATTTTAAAATGATATGACAGCACTATTTCTTTTATACTTATGCTAATATGTGTGATGTAATTATCTTCCTGAAACATAACATGTATATTCCATTTCAAGTAACTTCTGCCTTGGCCAAGAAGGGAAAAAGTGCCCAGCTGGGTTGTCGATAAGCCTTAGAATGAGCACAATCTAGTTTATCCTTTGCCTAGATTAAGAAGGTTAAAATATCCCATCTCAAGCATCACTAGGATTTAGTCCAGCTTCATGTGTCTTGGGGTTTACTGAACTCTGGAGAACAGAATACAAGAAGCACGATTGTTGACAGTTTTGGGTCTTAAGGCTAATGTGCCATATTCAATAATGGATATTAAGTCCAAGAACAGGACAGAACAAGTTTAGTTCACTTGGACAGCATCTGGCCAAGCTTCTCCTCTGAGGTAACTGAGATTTTCAACAATTGCGTACTAGTCCTTAAAGAGAGGGGCGCCTGGGGGGGCACAGTCGGCTGAACACCTGACTCTTGGTTTCCATTCAGGTCATGATCTCAGGGTCCTGAGATCAAGCTCCGCACTCAGCGTGGAGTCTGCTTGAGATTCTCTCTCTCCCTCTGCCTCTCCCCCCTCCATTCTCTCCCTCTTGCAAATAAATTAATAAATAAATCTTAAAAAAAAAAAAAAAGGAAAGAAAAGAAAGAAGGATAAGAGTAGGCAGACAGTGCACACAGAGTTCACAGGCCAATACTGGGGGTGGGTGGTACGCCCACAAAGTCCGAGGGGTACGGTCTCCAACCCACTGGCACTCATGCTCACAGCAAAATAACACAAAGGCACCGTGACTGCGTTTCGTGGATGTGATTACGTCCCCCCACCAGTCCGATCACGGTGGGCTCAACACGACCTCGGAAGAAACGGACACTACTTACACTGTACGATGTGTGAGATGAGGAGAGCCGCGCTGGTGTCGTTGCAGGTCAGCCTGCCCTGAGCCAGGTCCTGCTTCACCTGCAGAGCGAACAAGTACCTGCGGACACAAACACACACGACCGGCGTCACGCACCTCCAGGCCGGGGGCACGTGCAGGGGGCGCGAGGGCCGGTGTCAGAGTCAGGCCCGCATCTGGCCACTGGAGCACACGGCGAGGAGCTACAGAAAAGTACACAGAGCAGGGAAAAGAAAGTCTGCCCGGCCGGAATGAACGCCCGGTGCCACTGACCGCAGTGTCAATGCTCCTGCGTCACTGGAAGGCGCAGGAGACGCGCAGGGACCTTGTCACACGAGGACGGACACATTTTATTCTATGGCTGGATCTCTTCGCTTAAAACCCAAGCCTATGTCTGGCCACTCTCCAAATAATTTTTGCAGGGTGTAACAAATGTTTACGGTTTTCCCCCACAGATCAAATATACTTAAAAAATAACTTTAAGGCTCAGATAATAACAGTAGCTTATTATGGTTAGGGAGAGCTTTTTTGCCAACAGAATTGGGAAGACGAGGGTGTCTTTTTTTGTGTGTGTGTGGTATAATATTCGCTTTGGTTCTTCCAAAAGCCTCAGTTACCAGATCTGTAAAAACTAATTTTACAGTTATTTTTTAAGTTGCAGAATAAAGCAAGTGAACGTTTTTGGTGAAAGAGAAAAGTAATATTTATAAATCAAAGAAATTAAGTAAAAAAATAGTGCAATGTAAGAACTGATTTGAAAAAAAAAATCAATATGAACGCCTACATTTTTAGAAGGTATTTGCTAGTTCTGCCCACTGCCCAGAGGTGTCAACCTCAGTAGCCAATCTTGGCACTCGGATTCTGGCTCTCTACAGTTGCTAGAAGGTCACAGAGGTAGGTCCACGGAGAAATGGTAGATTCCCGGTATGGGGTAGGTATGAGCCTGGAATATCTAGTCATGCCAGAAAGCAAGGCAGCTTTGAAATATAAATGGGGCGTATTAAAAAGGCAAAAGAGGGGTGCCTGGGTGGCTCAGTCAGTTGTGTGATTCTTGGTTTCAGCTCAGGTTGTGATCACAGGGTTGTAAGATCGAGTCCCAGGTCAGGCTCTGCATTTAGCGGAGAGTCTGCTTGAGATTCTCTCTCTCTCCCCCTCTGCCGCTACCCCCACTCCTCTCTCTCTCTCATAACTAAATCTTAAAAAAAAAGTGGGGTGGGGGGAGAAACACCTTGAAGGGGTATTCACCTGCCAATGCTGTGACAACTTGAGTCTCAACACAAATAATTAACGTGAATCAAAACACATGGAATTAATGAAAATTCATGAGTCCATTTTAATATTCAAAGAGAAAGCAGGAAACACTGAATATATCACCACTGGAGGAGACTATTGAAGCAATTCTTGGTAACCTAAGGCAAAAAATTGAGCAGGGACTCTGCCTCTCCAATAGCAGCAGCATTTCAGGATACACAGAAAACCCAAGTCGATGTGGCAAAGTTCCTTACAGAAGTACGCCAACTAATAACAGCAAGAATCCTCCTTCCACAACCTCTAAAGAAATTACAGACTCGGGCAAGGACTGTTAATTCACGTAAAAACCATTCTGGAGATGGGATGTTTGCAGAGACAAAGTAACAGGACTTCACTTCGCAATGGCAAGATCAGACCACCACCACCACCCGAATTCAATGAAGAATCTTAGCATCATTAATGAGATGGGAGGCACACAACATCACTTTTGATGGATTCGAGCCCAAAATGTCCAACTTATAACCATCAAACGTATAGAACTACCTTCCAGTTTTCTGGAAATGCAGAGGATAGAGGAAGAAGCTAAATGGCACCATGAGAATTCCTGACGAATTCAGGAGGTGGGATATTTTATAGTATAACTGGTCCAGTTTCTTCAACAAGGTGGTATCATGAAGAAAAAAAAAAGGAGGGACTCTGCTAGATTGAGGTCCAAAGGACGTAACCAATGCAACTCTGGTCCTACCGTGAATCTCCTTTTAGATGAGCAGACACAAACGATATTTACGGGACACATGGGGAAATCTGAGTAAGGCCAAGGTATCAGGTGAAATGAAAAGTACATATGGATGCATGAGAAAAATCAGAACGGGTATCAAACTAATGTATTATCTAATGGTCACCCCTGGGCCAGAGGAATACAGTATTTTACCTTCTTACTCTTGCTCATCTGTATGTCCTAACTTTCTACGCCGCACATTTGCTATTTTTGTAATAATGAAAGGTTATTTTTAATTTTTAAAAAGGGGGGCTTTTAAAAAATAAGATCAACCACAGAGATTGCCATAAAAATTAAATGAAGCAACCCGTGGAAAGCTCAGTGGACTAGAACAAAAACACTCAATAAATGTTAGCAATTTTTCCTTTATAAATGAAAAACTAGAGGCTCCTGGCTGGCTCAGGTGGTAGAGCATGCGACTCTTGATCTCAGGCTCATGACTTCAAGCCCCATGTTGGGGTAGACCTTGCTTAGTAAAATTTAAGAAAAGAGAGAAAGAAACAAAAGAAAAACGAATCCCCTTTAAGTTACTTAGGAAAATCCATTACTAAGAACTAAAAAAACTACAGAGGCAATTTTATAACCAGCTCCCCCCAAAATCCCCCCAAAAAAACACCCTCAGATCCACCAGTTAATAACAGCCGACCTTTACCCAACATCCCCCACACCATTATTTATTTTTATTTTTTTAAGATTTTATTTATTTGACAGAGAGAGACAGCGAGAAAGGGAACACAAGCAAGGGGAGTGTGAGAGGGAGAAGCAGGCTTCCTGACGAGCAGGGAGCGCAATGCGGGGCTCGATCCCAGGACCCTGGGATCATGACCTGAGCTGAAGGCAGATGCTTAATGGCTGAGCCACCCAGGCGCCCCCCAGTATTTATTCTTGCTCTCATGTTCTCTGTCTCTGGGAAGTCAAAGGGAAGAAAAGCAGAGACTATAAAAAACCTAAAACATCAGCATACAGATTTACAGCACAAATCATCTTTCTTGGATTAGGCAGGCGGTATAATTTTTTTTGAGCCTAACATTTCTCAGACCTACAGGCTTTAAGCCTCTACCTGGTCAAATTTTTAAATAAGTCGAGGGCATAAAGGCATTACATTCTGAATATTTTACCATCTACCAGTTCAAACACAAGGCCTTGAGTTCGCAGAGAAATGTTCAGGGACAGATGAATGGTCTGAGTCTGACAAGCATTGGGGACCTTTGGTGATGGTCTCGTGTAGGCTCTGAGGCAGCGCGGCTTCTGGAAGCTCACACATGTAGGCATTCTGAAGACTGCGGAAAGAAACTGTCACTCCCTAGGCGTGCTGAGTCTTCCGTTTGGGGCTCTTGTAATAGGAGAACGACCTTCCTGGGTCCTGACGGTTGACTTCTTAATGACAGCTGTAAATCAGGTTAGCTTTAGAGACTCACCAACACCTCTCATTCTATACACGGAAGCAGCCACGAGCAAATCCACGGGAGCTAAAGGCTAAGTTAACTCAGCAGGTGTGAAATAAAATCAAACCAGTAAATGATGAAAACGCAAAGCGCTCAAAACAAAGTCGGTCCTTGGCAGCGGGTGGGTGTCAGGAGGAGGGATGATGGTGGCAGAGCTCATCCAGAGGGCTTCTGGGGACAGCAAGAGTTGCACATCACACCAACCTGAGGGCCTGCTTTAAACGTGTCTATTTTAACTTATTTCACTTGGGAGGTCTTCATCTTTCTCTCCTTACTCAGTGGAAAGTAATTTGCGATTTCTCTGCCAGCCTCAAGAGACACTTGAGCAGGCCCTGAAGAGCAGCAAGTTTTGATGGATCTCACCACCTCTAAGAAGAGCACAGCCAAGGAGAAACTGGATCCAACCGAAGACAGGATGCCCAGAGCCAAGTGTGCCGAAACACACGGACTCATCAAGACGGGCTCGGAACTCTGCGGTAAGAAAACCTGGTAACTTCTGTCCCAAAGACCCCTCCCCCTTGCCGTTTCAAACCCCCACCTACTTTTCTCCTTCTAGAGGCCTGGGCCTTGGTGGCAACAGGACACAGTGCCACCGAAAGTGTGGTTCAATAAATAGAAAGGAATTCAGCTCCTCGGTTAACAGCAAAGGGCAATTTAATCTTCTAGCTACATAAATGGGAAGCTGAAACCTACTCCCGAGGCCCCAAGAATTAACTCCAGAGCTGGAGTCCCTTTTAAAGGTCTGCTAAGCTGCGGGCCTGCCTCTGTCACCCTCTCATCCCCACGTCCCCCGGCTGAAGTCCCGTCCACACAGAGCTTCTCCCAAGCCCTCCCTCACTCCCCATCTGCTGCAGAAAAGTGCCTGGAACCTCAGTGGTCACATCATTACATTTCTGCGTACACAGGAATTCGAGAATGAGGGAGGCAACACATTGGATCGGGAAGGTCTCCTTCCCCGCTGCACCTTGAGCCAAAGTCAAAAGCAAGGGAGAGCTTCTAAATTTCCTATCGATTTTCTTCACCCTTGCACCAAATGGAGTCTCTCCTCGGAAAAGATTTTTTAAATGTTGGTTAACATGGGAGCCAGAAAGCAAAGAACTAAACCCCAAAGCGGCTGTTATCCAGCTGAGCCCGTGTCACCTGAGGAACTTCTCAGATCAGACAGAACTCTATGTGCCTGGCCACATACCAGGCACACTTGGCCAACAGGCCCCAAGTAGCATGGAATTTTCTAGCAAAAACGAGAATGGGAGGAAACTACAAACCTCCCAGTTCACAACGGTTCACAAACACTGAAAAGGTGCAAAACTCAAAGCAAAGTAGAACGGGAAGGGGAAAAACAAGGATTCGTGCCACCAACTTCCTGAGGAGGAGAGGGATACGGTGACATACAGGAGGCAAAGGCACACTGCCCAGCGACAGCTGGACTCACCTTCAGATTTAGGTCAATGTTCTGAGTTCCGAGCAATGCACGTTCCAACAAGAGGAAACCCAGCACAGATGCAGCGACACCACAGCCCCAGCAAAGACACCACAGAGAGACTCTGTCATTGGCCTGTCCCGTGCCTCTGGGTGCAGCAGCCCAGCTGCCCCTCCTCCATGGGAACTGTTCTAGTAAACTGCAAGTACTTCCCAGAAGGCTAATGCCTTCTGTAATTCCTGGCCAATTAACAGCTTCAATGAATTGAGGATTTTAAGTGCAGGTAAAAAATTAGCAGCAACTCATTCAGAAAACGCAGGGCCCTGGCAAGAGCCATGGCCTTTACCTCTTCCTGGAACTCCACATTCGTGCACCCAGAGCCCTTCCTGACACCGCCACGTGATGCCTGGTAGGCCTCTCAAACCCAAGTTGGCAGAACCCAACTCCTGACTCTCCACCCCTCCGCGACCCCCTGCTTCCCTCTGCTCCTTTCTATTTTAGTTCTCTCCAACATGGCCCACCAGCCATGGATGTCAGAACCTAAGCATCCCTCCACTCCTTCAGTCTCTGCCGCCGGCCATCACCAGGACAGATGGACTGACGTCCAGCACAGAGTCCAAATGCAACCACGCTTCTCCATTTCCACTCCTGCTATCGTTGTGGTGTGTGGACGAGAGCAACGGCTTCCTCACCGGATTCCCAGCTGTCATCGTCCCGTGTGGCCCCTACACAGCAGCTAGCCTTTCAACCCTACCAACCGTACGGCCTCTGTCCTACCTCACTACATATCGCCCTCTCTGTTCCTGCCATGCCAGCCTTCTCTGAGGTATAGCTAACCCTTGGGCAACACCGGGATTAGGGACGCCAAACCCAGGCCCAGCCCCAAATCTGCATAGACCTTTTGACTTCCCCAAAACGTAACTACTGTTGACCGAAGACTAACCAGTCACACACACAGTTGATTACCACATATTCTGTAAGTTGTATGTATTATATGCTGTATTCTCACAATGAAGAAGGGTAGACACAAGAAATGGGATGAAGAAAATCCACCTGCGAAAATACATTTACAGCGGTCCCGCGCTGCATTTATCACTCTCACACATACACGTGTGTGTACCATGTGCACCTAAGTGGGTGTGTGCAGCTCAAACTCACGTGGTTCAGGGGTCAACTGTATTTGAACATCTGGAGCTTGTTCGTGCCTTGAACACTGTCCAACTGTTCCTTCTACCTGGAAAGCTCTTCTTCCAAAAAGGCCTGAAAGATTCTCATCACATCCTCAGACTGACCCACCTGAAGCGGTCCCCTGGCCACCCTCTGTCGTATCACCCTCCTTCAATTCCCTACAGAGCTCTTAGCCTTAGCTGATCTCTCTTCTCGTTTAGTTCATCATTCCGTCTGCTCCTAGGAGAGTCGGGCCTGTCTCTTCACCACTGCGCTCCCAGTGCCCGGAACAACGCTTGCACGCAGTGTCCACTGCCTAAGTACTGTGGACGGAATGTCTTCAGCCCTTTGCTAAATGATGGTCAACCACCCAAGATACTGTACTCCATACCAAGAGGGAGGAGAAGGATGGGATAGGCTTAGTCTAACCAGCTGCAGCTTGAGAGCCGTGTGTGGTAAGAATTTGGCTGGTCAGACTAGCAGGTCACTCTTAAAAGGGACGCATTTTGTCTTGACGCCTTCCCACCAGGCTCTGCTCTCCTCTAGCACATACCATGTCCTGTGTAAGTTAAACAGTGATGGTGACGATGGAGATCATTCACAGTATCCCTCCTGGTCCCAGCCACCTCATGCATAATCCTGCTTCTCCTCAAAACAAGCCCGGCCAGGCAACCGGCGCAGTCGCACTGAACAGGGGCATCGGTAGAAGCAGAGAGAGCAAGTAAGCTGGCCAGTCACACAGGGACCCAGGGCAGGCCTAACTCCCACGCTTTCCCACAGGGCCAACTTTCAGAGACACTGAGCATTGGGTCATGCCCACCCACCCTCGGCAGCAAGTCACAGAGTTTGACTTCCCCAAACCGTCCTGTGATGTGACGGAGAGAAGACGGAAATCGGGACAGTGAGAGGTTATAAACCCGGTTCCCTTCACAGCATAGCTTTCAAGAAACCAGGTTTCGAGGAAAACATGGTGCTTTCTCTCTTGCCGTGTAAGCAAAGCTGGGAGGGTTACCCGGGGAAGCACAGTGCAGATGCTAGTCAGGGACACGCTGTGAAAATGTGTCATCGGTTGACAGAGAACATGAACTTTCTCTTCTCCCCTGTACTCCATGACAATAAATAACCAGTTTCCAAACCACTAACCTTGTGAGTTCTTCTTGGAGTTGTGTGTGGTCAGGTGGAAAGAATTTCACCACAAACTTAACGACAACATGCTTTGGCCCTAAAAGAGGGGAGGAAAAAGCAGTAAAGCATTTATTGATCTGTTTCAAATGCAATTAAAGAAAGAGACTTCAGAGGGTATATTAGACACCAAATAATGAGTCTCATTCCAAGCTGTCACGAGCACATCTGCTGACGTCCAGGTCATTGACTAGATAGCTGAGTTACTAATTCATACTTCATGTTGCCTGTTATAAAATAACGCTTTGACAAGACTATTTCATTCAGGTATTAACCTTTTTCTCTGAAGATTTAAACTGTACCCAGATCGTAAAAACAGGCATTCATCTTAAAAAATGTATCTAATTGGCTATTTTAGTCCAAATAGAGGGCTTCAGATAACGTGAGGGAAAAATGAAAATGTCAATCGGTTATACGATTTAGGATTTCAAGCTATCCACCAGGTACAGCTGCTGATGTGTTCATCAAATATGTAGGAGCATGTAAGTGCCAGGTGCTCCCGAGCTCTGGAGGGAAAACAAACAAGACATGGCCCAGCCCCCCGCCGTCAGCCAAAGCCTTTATAAACCATTGTATGGATGAGTTCAGGCAAAATCGGGAAGCAGATCTGGGATGGGTGGACAGGGAGAGGACCAAGGTGATGGGTAACTTTTCAGAATTAAAACAAAACATCAAATAGATTATACTAATTTGTAACCTGAATCAGAGCTTGTTTTGATATGTGTATCAAATATATATATTTGTCATATATATACATATATATATATATATATGTATATATATATTTGACATACATATTTGTTATATATATCTCCTCAATACCAGAGCGGTCTTACAGGTTCTGCCATTTGGAATAGACAGCCATGAGTTCACATTCTGTGAAATATAAGGCACTATAATGAAGTCCAAATTTTAACAGCAGTCATATAAAAGCAGAAAAGGTCTTTTTACTTTACCTTTCGCTGTCACAAAAAATAATGTATTATCATCTGTGATCACACATTTAAGTTGAGGGAAAAAACCCCAAAAGTGACAAAAGATGAGTAGGCAATATATACAAAACTAGGAGAAAAACAAGGCACAGAAATATTGAAGCCCAGAGAGGGTTGGACCCCTCTTCCCTGCCCACACTAACAATTAACAGAAACTCTCTCCTGTTGAGGCGGAATCATAGAGTAACAATAGCAAAATGGGGAGGATGGTAAGGCCTGCCCTATTCTCCTCTCCGCGGGGAATCCCGTGAGGTTCCTCAGATCCTTCTAAAACCTGAAGCTAGGAAGACGCTACCAAACCCCCCAACGTAAAAGGACAGCTCTGTCTCACACACAACTAGTCACAGCACACGGGGAGAGAAGGAGCCGCCCCGCTCAGTGTGGACCCAATGGCAACAGACAGTCTTCTGTCTGCTTCTGGCAACGTGCTAGAGGACACCTAACCACGCTGAGCGTTTCCCAGGAGTTATTGCAGGGACACAGTCATCATTCTGGATGCTTCGCTACCTCCACCCATCAGGCCTGGGGGTTCTCAGCAATGTGCCACCCCCCCCACCCCAGTCCTCCACGCGCAGTCTCTGGCCAGCCACCCCATAAACCCGTAAACGTTAAACAATGGTGGTTTCATTTTCAGCATCAATAATTGCTTAATTTAAATGACAGAAGATCAACATCACTTTCAAATGCGTAAGGGCCCTACAGACAGTGCGCCTGTTTATTGCACCCACATAAATTGCTCGTGGTGGCCCAGTGGGGTTTCTTAGACATTAAAACAATCTCAGCACTGCAGAGAGGTGTCATGGTGCTTCCCGTTTGACTAACAGAATGTGATTTTGTTTCTATTCTCTGACTTTTGTCCAGGCTGGGGCTGCAGTGAGAGAGTATTCAGACTCTGAAATTGACCTCAAAACAGAGAGTAGAGGGCGGGGGACTGTCCTGGTCTGAGGCTCAAGGAGAAGGGAAAGAGAAAGCAAGCCTTCTTCCCTTACTCCTCTCCCAAGCCCTCCTTAATTTTCTCCAGCACAGGATGTAAATGCAAGCCCGACTCCTTTCAGTTCCACCTGCTGTTCAAAACACGCACACATGCACAGACAGTTCTGGGCACCTTATTTTTTTCCACACACTTGTACTCTGATTTCCCAGGCTTTGAAGAGGCAGGACAGAAAACCTAACCCCGATCTTTTGAATACATGGCTCCACCTTCCCCTTCAAAAATGACAGTAACAAACATGGGCACTGACCAAGGCAAGCTCAATTCGGCTGGAGATTAATGACATGCTTTAGTTGTGAAATCGAGATTTGATTTTCCAAGCAAGGTTTTGATCGCCAAATTGTTAACTACTACAACTGCATAATTGACATTTTAATTGCACTTGGATTAGTGGATGATGACCGGAAATCATGGGGGGAAAAAACCCCCCCAAAAAAACCCCAAGAATCTGTACCACCAGTGCTGGAGGCCACAGGGCAAATGACATCCAGAAGAGGAAAAACGCCTGGCTTCATACCGAACATCACTGTTAAACGCGCACGCAGGATATACTTACTTCTAATCTGCTTGACAATAGGTTTTAAGAGATCCAGCCACACCTACGAAAGAAAAAACAGATTGAGACAAATTCTCAATGGAAGAGTACAAGTATTTTGAGACTTGCCTTGGAGCAGTTTAAAATCAAAATATTTTTGAATATCTGAGGCCGTCTGTTCCTGTTTTCTGCAGGATGGTGTATCTTCCATCATCTATCACTTGCATAGTATAGATCCAAATTTGCTGATATCCCTGAGCTTCAAAGTTAAAATCTCTCCCAGACTCAAATGGTGAACTGAGACTTTTTCTCCACTCTCTTGCACTTTTCTCCCATAGCTAGCTACTCAGCAAACACTGATGCCACCATTGCATGTCTAGCTACAAGTGGAGTGAAACATGCACACTCCTTAATGAAACAAAATACACGTGTGTGTAGACATTTATATAACAGCACATGTTTGAGGGATAGGGGAAGGGAAGGAATATGTAGCTTTTCATCTCTCAAAACAAGGCCAGAAGGATGCCGGTTGCCCAGAAGAATAACGGAGACTTGTAGGGGCCAATAATTTGTCCAGACAGGCAGCGCCAGGACTGAAACCAGGCCTGTCCAGCTTTAACGTCCAGACTCTTTTCACACACAGGAAGTTTAGGAGACAAAATTAAAAGAGAGCAACCAGCTGCCCTTATGGAGAAAGCATAATTTAATCATATTATCCCATTTCACACACTGCTTTTCTCTAAACTCCTTTTGAACTTGTGGTCATCTGAAAAGGGTTCAACTGAAGCTCCTATTTGCATGTCTGACAAAGACAAGGTTATATGTTTAATGTAAAGAGGGTTTTGTAAGTAAATATGAAAAACAAAACCCTCCCAAACGATGCAAAGGATAACAGGTAACTGACAGAGAAAAAAGTAACAATGGCTAATGGAGAAAATGTTCAAATTCAGGAGCAATCCACAATATAAGTGCAAGCCTGAAAAATCAAATACGACTTCCACCCACTAAATTTACATAGATTGGACTATACTTATATGTATTCGTGTTCTACGATACCCCAGCTTGGCAGGGAAATGTGCACGGTCTTAACTCTACTGGTGGGGAGATGAACTGGTATGTTCCTGGAGACTAATTAGGGAGTAATTATCTAAAGCCTAAAAAAACCACTGCCACACAGACTCTTTTATCCAGTCATGGAACTTTGGTAAATTATACATTTATGCACACAAAGATTTATGTGAAATGAAAATGCTGTGATTAGCATTCCTAATGGTGAAAAATTTTTACAATAACAATAAATAAATAAGTAATCTATAGGACACATTACCACGCAGGCATTAAAAATTATGTTCTCACTGAATATTTAAGTACATGGGGAAATGTGTTTGGGAGGTTGGAAGATGGGTGACTTCCTATCTTCTGCCTTTCTCCATTATCCAAATTACCTTAAGTGGGCGTTAAGAGTTCTCATGATGAAAACACTAAAAATGTTAAGTCTCTACTTATTTAGGTTACTTTTTCCCCATTCACTAAGATTTCATAATTAAATTCTCATTTCTGTATTTCCCATCCCCTACCACTCTCTTGTAAAAGAGAAAAACCAATGGCATTAGGGGCATTTGGCTGGCTCAGTCAGAGGAACATTCGATTCTTGATCTCAGGATTATGAGTTCGAGCCCCACATTGCATGTAGAGAGTACTTACATAAATAAACGTCAAAAAAAAAAATAATGGCATTACTTGACTTAGGATCGCCTCCGCTGTGATAATTATAAACCTCAACCTTGAAATGTGAGAACATAATCGTTCAAAATCGCAGTCATCATTCGCGAGATATATTATTTCCCTCCTAAGACTCTTAACCGATGGATAAGGTAGCAAATGTATCTCCATGGGATAAGAAACTGAGATCCGGACAATCCCGGTGCCCAGAGCTGAACTTAAATGAATAAAAAAGTTGAAGAACAGAGTTTAACAAAAAATTACTATGTCCTTATGCTAGGCTCTGGGAATCCAGAGATGAGACAAACTTAGCACGGTCCCTGCTTCACGGAACTTACGGTCTAGCGAGGAAGAGACAGGAACCAAACCCTTCCTGACGAAAGTGAAGTCGTGCCTGACAATGACCTAAATGACACCAGGATTTCTGCCGAGGGCCTCTGGACAGACCCTGGCACTGCTCACAAAGACAGGAATACCGGAAGAGGGTCAGGATGGAGCTTCTAGACTTTCATTTTATGAGGTGCCCTTGGATTCGTGAGCAGGAGACAGCATGACAACGATGGGGCGCACCTGTCTGGAGCTCAGAGGCGAAGCCCGGCCAGGATATATGGCCTCAGAAGTCGCCTCCAGCCTGACTCCATGGAGGGTAAGACAGCCTCACGGAGTCCAGAGGGTGAAATGCATGACCACATATGAGGCCTCCATCATGGAAAGCCAGGTGGGAGCAGATGAGGACAGAAGGGAAAAAAGGAGAGCTGTGTCACAGAAGCCATGGGAAGACAGCATTTCCAGAAGGAGTTATACCAAGAACTATGGGAAGGTCAAATAAGCTGAAAACTAAAATACAGAATGCCAGTTTACATTTCTGCGTCGGGAAGATAGGGAAGTTCCTTCTTGCTGCTTTCTGCTTTGCCTGTGAAATCGGAGGGTTGCAGGACGGAGGCAGGGAGAGAGCATGTGAAGTCGTCGTGTTGCAGGGGACAGCACGTTACCCGGAGAACCCCGGTGGGACCCCCCACAGCCGCGCAGCGCGCACTCATGAGCCTGCAGGCCTGCGCTCGCCCGGCCACCACGGCTGCCTCGGGGAACCCTCTTCGAGAATCTTCCCCATCACCAGTTCTGCCACAGAAGCTGCCTCGACTTCCGCAAACCACTCAGGGCAAAACAACTATGCTCTGGCGACGCCGATGCCAATTTTACGAATTGTTGTAAAACAGCTCTCGTCTGTTTTTGGCATTTCTGTGGCAAGCATCAAATACAAGCACCGATTTGAGCCAACTGAGCATGTGGTTTTCGAACAAGCAGGTCTGGGAACCTCCGAGCGGTGTGAAGGCGGCTGTTCGGTGGGGCTCTGCAGCAGTCATGCTGGGAGCCATCGACCACGTCTATGGCTAACTAACACGGGGCGCAGGGCGGGGGTGGAGGATGCAGGGCCTCTGAGAACCTCTCCGTTTACCAGTTACAGTGCTATCTGCGGGCTCACCGAAAAGGTCTTGCACGCAGAGGACTTACGTTACCATAAATGGATGAGCTAGAAGGAGCAAGAAGACAAACATTGCTGCTTGATAGAGGTAAAGCATGGAAGCTTTGATATACAGCAAAGGCCACTGGGAAGCATCTGGACTAGACGAGGTCATCGTAGACCGATCACTTGTTCACTCAACCTGAGCGGAACAGAAGTTCAGACCAGTTAAAAGGGTGACAAAAGCACCATCATCTTTCTTTCCCTGCCAACGGGATCTCTAGAGGGCACAACTGTAATGCTCTCTCACCCCACGGTCCACCCCTTCAACCAAGCCG
Source organism: Ailuropoda melanoleuca (assembly GCF_002007445.2). Classification (NCBI taxonomy): domain Eukaryota; kingdom Metazoa; phylum Chordata; class Mammalia; order Carnivora; family Ursidae; genus Ailuropoda; species Ailuropoda melanoleuca. The sequence goes on along the minus strand of NC_048224.1, from coordinate 128,533,055 downwards.
CACATCCCTGTGCTCTCTAAAACCATGCTGCTGGTCTCCAGACCACACCCACGCGTCCACGTTACCAGACTATACGGGAATTTGGTTAAAATAAATGGATTTCTAGAAATGTCACTCCAGTCAGTAAGACTCACTGAATCAGGGAACTTCTCTGTTAGTAAGAGGTTGCTGGCGCTGCCATGCCAAACCACCACACACTAGGGGCTCGGACAACACACTTTAATCTCCTCACAGCTCTGGAGGCTCACGGTGTCACGGGCTTGGTTTCTCCTGAGGTCTCCTTGACTTGCAAATGGCAGTCTCCTGGTCGTGCACTCCCATGATCATGCCCTTGGTGTCTCTGGGGTACCTCCAAATTCCCCCTTTGTAGAGTCACAACTGTCAGTTGGATTGGGGTGTACTCTCATGGCCTCACTTTCACTTAACCACCTCTTCAAAGGCCCTATCCTCAAGTAGTCTTGCTCCGAGGCATTGGGAGTTAGAGCTTCAACATACAAATTTCAGGGGGAGACAACTCAGCCCCTAACATCTACCTTCCACAGTGTGGCCTCAACAGGCCTTTCCAGCCCTGTCTTCTATTTGCCTACATTTCAGTCAGGCTCCTTATTTTCCTCTGATCTTTCGTTAATGTTAGTGTTAGAAGAAACACTCTATAAAATGCTTAGATATGAAAGGTAAGGCAGGATGAACTGCTGTTCCCTCAGCATCTTTAGCCTCTATTATTTTGGTGAGTGACATTTTACCTAGATTTTGTAGGCAACTATAATATTTGATGTATTTTGGAAAGGTTCTTAGTAAAAAAGACTCAGTTACTGGATATCAGACAGAGCACTGGGAAGAGACTATTTCTTGAGCACGTCCTGTGTGCCAGGCACTAGACAGGTACCTTATGTATTCTTGTTTAATGTTCCTGTCGATGTGGTTATTTTACACAGGAAGGTAGCCAAGCTCAGAAAGCTTATTTAAGCTGTTCATCAAGGTCACACACAGCCAGGATTCAACATCAAGTCCATTTGACCCCAAGCCTGTGCTTTTCCTGCAATATAATACACCGCTCCTCTAAAAGCTAACATGCTCAACAAAAGCTCGGCTCTCCTTTTCAGGTTTAAAAATCAAAACTGCATGCAACAAAAATATTTCATCAACTGTAACATACATAGGAACGAGATAAAATGTGACAGCAAATTATCCAGTGTCTAGAATTTATTGCAACGAAGCAGTCTTTCTGCAAGCTGACTCCTACAAGAAATTACTTTGAATTTTTGTTTGTAATTATCTGTTTAAATGTAACTTTTCATATTAATGTTAAGTGTGGCTTTCTTCTTAAACCTGGTAGACATTTTTTATTCTGGTCAAAATAGATTAACAGGGACTGGATTTATCTTCCTATAGGAAAAAACCAAACCAAACCAAAAGGAAAACATACTTAGCACAACATCTGAAGGCTCAGGACACCAGACAGTGAGAAACAGAGATCCCCGAGAGACAAGTGAATAGAATCACGATCCCTACACTTGCCCCAGCCTCTGCCTTGCGCAGGTTTCTAGGCTGTGGTACAGGGAGAAGAATCTGGCAAAATCCGTGAATTAAAAAGGTAGGGCTGAGAGCTCACGGGGCTGTACCAGACAGTAGAAAGTTCCCTCCAGAAAGAGCAGCTGGGAGAGTACAGAAGGTTCCCTTTGAGAATCATCAGCTGAATACTGATCAATGTCTCCTTGTAAGCTAAGTACCCAAGACTGGGGAGAAAGAACCAATGAAAGGACTCAAGGTCCAGATGACCTCATGATCCTGGGGCACTGGGTAAAGTAGTGAAGGGTCAGCCCTTAGCAGTAAGGAATAATTAACCCTGGACTATACACTACACCAATCCCTTCTAATACGTCTTAAAATCCAGATCTGAAAGGACTGAATGGTTTCCAAGTAACTTAATTGCATCCCGAACACTCCATAAAAATTTATAGGAATATAAAAGTATCCAGGATCCAACAAGGTAAAATTCACAATATCTGACATCTGATAAAGAAAATCACAGACATACAAGGAAGCAGGAAGATAGGACCCATAACCAGACAAAAAAACCCACAATCAAATCTAACATGGAACACAAGTGTTAGAATTAGTAGAGAAGGACATAAAGACAGTTATTACAACTGCATTCCCTATCTTCAAAGTTGATACGCAGAAGATATAAAAAAGACCCGGATGAAACCTCTAGAGACAAAAACCACACTGTGTGAGATTTAAAAAAACAACAAAAAATATTGGATGAAATTAAAATCGGATTAGACACTGCAGAAGAAATACTAATGAACCTAAAGATGTAGCAAGAGAAACAATTCAAAATGAAACAGAGAAGTATTACCAAGAAAATAACAGAGCATCAGAGAACTATAGAACAACTTTGGGCAGCCTAACATGCATGGAATTGGAGCCACAAAGGACAATGGGGAGGGGCAAAAAACCAGAAGATTAAAAGAAATAACAGCTGAAAATTTTCCAAATTTGGTGAAAACCATAAACCCAACAGATCTGAAAAGCTGAGAAAACCTCGAGCATAAGAAATGTGAAGAAGGGGCGCCTGGGTGGCTCAGTCAGTTAAGTGTCTGCTTTCAGCTCAGCTCATGAGAGTCCCGCTTCGAGCTCTCTGCTGAGCAGGGAGCCTGCTTCTCCCTCTCCCTCTGCCTGTCGCTCCCCATACTTGTGCCCTCTCGCTCTCTGTGTCAAATAAATGAATAAAATCTTTAAAGAAATCTATTAATTAGAACCCAAAATGAAAAAATATGTATCTTTCCAGCTTAAGAAATGGAAGATGGCCCATTGATCTATTTTTCTAGAGATCCATTCTCTTCCAAGACTCTCTGCTCAAAGAGAGCTTTGCCTCCTCTGAGAACTGCCCCATTAATACAGCCACTGTCGCATCAAACCATGGTGCTGCTCTGCGTCGTGACAGAGGCACTCCACAGCCTCACTTCTGCTGATTCCCACACTTCTGTCTGTGATTCGGCAAGTCTTCATCCATTATGCCCAGCATGTTCCATAAAGAGGCCCTCCTGGCCTGCGATGTCCTCAGACCCCCAGGGAGAAGCAAGGTCAGGAGGATGCTACTATGCATACATGAGTTCTGTCCGATCCTGGTGGGGCTGGGAAACCACCAAGGCATGTAGCCGTGGTTTCTGTGGCTTCAAGCCCCTAGAAAGCATGTCTGCTCCTACAGAGTGAACTCTAGTTAGGGCAGCCTGAGCTAAACACCTACCAGTGGCAAAACTTCTCTCCTGGCACAGAGAAGGATATAAAATGAACAAAAAGAGGCCAGTCTTCTTCCTGAGCTTTACCAGTATTTATTAGAAGTTGGAATTATCATATCAGATTGGTAAGTAATGTAACTTCAATGAAAGATTGGTGGGCCGGCTTCATTAGTTTCTGAGCTCAAACGCAAGCGCAAAATACAACAGATATCGGAGAGCCAACTATGTGCAGGAATCCTGCTGGGCTCATCACTGTAAAGTCTCTGAATTATTCCTCATGAAAACCTTGTAAGATCATTTTTTTTTTTTTTAAGACTTTATCTATTTGACAGAGACACAGCCAGCGAGAGAGGGAACACAAGCAGGGGAGTGGGAGGAGAAGAGGCAGGCTCCCAGCGGAGCAGGGAGCCCAATGTGGGGCTCGATCCCAGGACCACCTGGGCTGAAGGCAGACGGTTAACAACTGAGCCACCCAGGCACCCCAATATCATCGTTTATTAATCCCATTTCCAGATAAGGTACAAAACCAGAGAGATTCAGAATCTACCCAGCTGCTGTATGTGAAGCAAACATTTAAACGGAGATTTACAAGCCACAACGCCAGCTTTTCCCAGCGTCCTCGATGGGCTGCTGAGATTCACTGAGGTTCACGCAGCTGGCATGGGCCAATGTGAGGAAAGGCAGCCAAGTGTAGCAGGGAGTAGCCTGTACTGGCTGAGACAGGCCTGTGTGTAAATCCTGGTTATAAACCTGGTTATACAGTTCATCGTTAAGTCTTGGGCAAGTTACCTCTCTGAATCGGCTCCCTGTAAAATGTAGAGGATAAAATACCGACCTCACAGAAATACTATAAAGCAGAGATTGGCAAACTAAGGCCCAGGGGCCGAATCCCGACTCCCACGTCCTGTGGTACAGCCTGAAAGCAAAGACCGGCTTTAACACTTTTAAGTCGTTGAAAAATAAAAATAGAAGCAGTGTATTTCACAACGTGAGAACTAGGAAATTCAAAAATCCATGCCCCTTAATAAAGTTTTATCGGGACACAACCATGCACATTGGTTCGCCAATTGTCTGTGGCTGCTTTTATGCTGCGAGGGCAGTGTTGGGGAGGTGCCATAGAGATGGCAACGCCTGCAAAGCCTGCACATTGACCGCTGGCTCTGTTTGCCCACCTCTCGTAATGAAGAACAAATGAGATGCATTTAGGTGTGGAGCAGAGTCCGTGGCACACAGGAGAAGATCGAGGACAGTCAGGTCTGTGAGTTCACTCCCATGGCAACTTTCTGGCCTTCTACCAGCCCCCCGACTCCAGCTGCTAATTAGCCGGCATATTAAGTACAGAGTCTTGATTCCCAGGATCACTCGCGTTTCTGCCATGGAAAGCCCAATCAATAAAATAGCTGATGAAAACACGTGTCTGCTCCCGTGGGGCAATCTCACGGGCACGGCTGCCTGGACTCAAGGACAAGGGCAGGCCAAACTCGCATGTACACACAGCCATCAACTCTATTAACTGGCAAGCCACAGGACAAGTCTAATTAAGGGTAGAGCATAATTGATTACCAATTATCACTAGTTCACTTCCCATCTTAGACCATGGAAAGCACGCCTTCTCCCCTCAGGCTTTTGCAAACCCGTCCCGGGCAGCATGCTCTCACATGGGCTCCTCCCGCAACGGAAACGAGGAGCCGAGGGATGGAAGCCTGGGCTGGGACCCGAGCTGCCTAGGCACAAAGGTCCACAATTCTGTCCGCCAGGGACTTCGGGGACCCTAGTTTCCCACGTAACAAGCGCAGGCAGACACATGGGCAAAGCCGGCCGCCGCAGCCCCCGTTTAGACGTTGTGAGACCAACCATGCTTTCTCTTGGTTTGGCAGGTAAGTAAGCAGCTCCCAAAGGAAGCTAGTGAAGTAATCATCACAAGAGGGGCAACCGAACACTGTGCTGACGACACACCCGTGTTCACTGCAGCATGACTCTCAGCCACGCAGGGCTGTGAGTACACGACCTCCAGGTCCACCCACAGATGGATGGACACACAAAACGTGGCGCATCCACACAACAGAGTATCACTGAGCCTTCAAAAGGACGGGTACCCAGTCACGTGCTACGCTGTGATGCATCCTGAGGATGTGATGCTCAGGGAAATAAATCACAAAAAGACAAACACTGTTTGGGTCCACTTAGAGGCATCTCGGGCAGTCCAGCTCCTAGAAACCGAACTAGAATGGGGGTTGCCCAGGGCTGGGGGGAGGGGAAATGGGGGTTGTATAATGGGCATGGAATTTCAATTCTTTAAAGATGAAAACAGGGGCGCCTGGGCGGCTCGATCAGTTAAGCATCTGCCTTCAGCTCAGGTCATGATCCTGGGGTCCTGGGATTGAGCCCCGCACCAGGCTCTTTGCTCAGTGGAGTCTGCTTCTCCCTCTCCCTTTGCCTGCCGCTCTCCCTGCTTGTGCTCTGTCAAATGAATAAATAAAATCTTAAAAAAATAAAAAATAAAGATGAAAACATTCCAGAGATCTGTGGCACAATGTGAATACAGTTAATGCTACTGTCCTGTACACTTAAAGATGGTTAAGATGGTAACTCTCACGTCCTGTTTCTGACAATTTAAAAAATGATCATGATAAGAGTTTCCATAACGAATACTTTTTGAACACTCGAACAGGTTCCACACACAGGGTTACATGCTGACTGACGTTATCGCATCTGATCCTTTCAAAAACCCCACTAGCTGGGCACTATTGCCCCCATTCCACCCACGGGTAAAGCGAGGCTTGGGAGGGCCAGCACCCGCTGCTGTCATCCCGCCACTGAGTCACCCTGCCACGGTGATTTCAGGGCTGGGAGTCTGGTCACAGAGCCCCTTTCCTGGGCTGCTGAAATATACCCTGCACTAGAAATCGACAGAATCTGGGGAGGACACAGAAACTGCTGGACATAGATCTTCCATTTTTGAGCATCTTTACTAAGAGAGGAGGTGAAAACCCAGCCAGAGTTTACGGTTTTCACAGGTGAGTGGCTCTTCCTCAGTTCAACAAAAATCAAGACTTGTCCTTGGCTCTTGCAAAACAGATTCTGTCAGCCGGCCTCAGGGAACTTTTTGGTCAGTATTTCTGCTATGTGCTTTTATTTCATTGAATTTGGGGATAAACTTTTTAAGATTTTATTTATTTGTCAGAGAGAAAGAGAGCCCGTGAGCACAAGCAGGGGGAACGGCAGGCAGAGGGCCTGAGGGAGAAGCAGGCTCCCCACTGAGAAAGAAGCCCAATGCAGGACTTGATCCCAGGATCCTGGGATCACGACCTGAGCCAAAGGCAGACACCCAACCGACTGAGCCACCCAGGCGCTCCTGGGGATAAACTTTTATTGACGTTTTATACACACACCATACACACGGGGTAAGTGCAGAGGTCACTGAATTTTTACATGCTGATTATACACATAGAACCAGCACCCGGGTCAAGAAACAGAACTCGACCAAGGGCCCCAGAAGCCCTCCTTGTGCCCCTCCCCCAAGTACCTCTCCCGCCTCATCTAACATCACACGTCGGTTCTGTCGAAACAACTTATTTCTTTTAACCTTGCAGAATTAACTCTCAGGTTGGGATTTTGACATTGACAGAGAACAAAACGTGGAAATATGGTCAGAACGGAAGGGTGATGGGGGACACGAGCTTGTGTTTAGGCAGAACTGAACCTGATTCACGGCTATCGTATTTCCTAGCTGTGCACCTTTGTGAAGATGACTTCACCTCTCTAAGCCTCAGCTTCCTCATCAGAAAAAGGCCATGTGATGGGCTTTTCTGGAATGAATGAAATACTGCAGGTGAAACTAACAGGATGCCTTGCACAGAGTTGTAACTCTTTGGAGCAGGTGCTGGCAGACTATGGCTTCTCATAAAGTTTCACCAGAACAAAGCCACATCTGTTCAGCTACATATTGTCCACAGCAGCTCCTGCACCATGAGGACAGCCTTGGGTAACTACAGCAGAGACCCCATGGCCAGCAGCGCCTTCCTACAGTTTTTTATTATCTGGCCCTTTGCAAAGTACACAGATTCCTGCTTGAGAACGTGGCCCATGTTAGCTGCCGTGTCCACAGGGACTAGAACAATCTGGCACTTGGTAGGCACTCATGTGGTAGCTTTCATTTGTGTTGCATGTGACAGATACCTATTTCTTTGTCATCATCAGGGGGTTTTCTGTATTTTGCAGCTGAACACATTCCTAAATGGTAGTGCAAGAAAGTAGTGAGATCATAAAAATCAAGCCTGATAAAACTTGAAAGAAACCAGCCCTGGAGGTGCACAGGAAGATCAACAGGTTTGTAAATTCTAGAAAAGCACTGAACTTGGGGTTGGAAGAACATGGTTAGAATCCCATCTCCACCATTAGCTATTTGGCTGACCTAGATATGGAACAGTCCTGAGCACCTTAGTACTCTCACCACTACTAATTTATTGTTTAAAAAGGCAACTCCAGCTGGCTCAGAACGGAGCAAGAGTGGAGTCAGGGAAGCCAGTAGGCCCTTGCTGTAGTTCAGGCAAAGTTGTTAGAATTAATGAGATAGCATATCTTCCGGTGTTTTGAGAATCATTATTTTAACATAAAATAATTTAATGAAACAATGTGCTATAGAACTTGCTACATCGTAATGTAATTATTTCTTTCCTGTCTCTCTTACCAAGCTGTGCACTTCTAATGAGTGGAAACCATAACCACTTCTTGCTGTCACTTTATATCACGTGTCTTCGATTGTATAAAGGATGATGACTGAGACAGTGTAGGCACAAAATAATTGTTGGATAAATAGAATGCAGAATTAGATTTGGCCCATCTGTGGTCATTTGTCACATCAGAAAAAGGAATGGGAGTCAGGGAGGCTTAAATTTAATTTAAGCACGAGGAAATGCTGAAGAGTATTTGGAGAGAGTAACAAGCTGAGAAAACACTAGTCACACCCACTTTTAGGTATGTGACAGATTTGCTCATTCACCACCCACCCACGCAACTCCTGTCGACACCTTCCCTGTAACACTCTCCTCACGTGCTCTGTGATGTGTCCTTCCCTGGTTTTCCTCCTCCCCATCTGCACCCTCTCTGGTTCTTCCTTCTCTGTCCATCCCTTAAATGCCGATACTCCAGGCTAACCTCTTTTCTTCAGTCTACCCTCTCATCCAATTTCAGAGCTTCAATTAATATTTAAAATAATCCAGGGGGAGGTGGTGGTGCCTGCCTGGCTCAGTCAGTTAAACGTCTGACTCTTGATTTCATCCCAGGTCGTGATCTCAGGATCATAAGATCGAGCCCCATGCTGGGCTCTGGGCTCAGCACAGAGTCTGCTTGTCCCTCTTCCTCCCCCTACTTGCTCTCTCTTTCCCTCTCTTTTCAAATAAATACCTAAAATCTTTTTTTTTTAAATTTTTTAAAAGAATGTAATACTAGGATTTTTAAGTTTGTATTTCAGCTCAGATCTCTCTCCTGTGCTCCAGGAGATACGCCTACTGGTACTGCCCACAGGACGTCTCCACTGGGATGTCCACTGATGTCCACGTCCTCAAGTCTGGGATGGAACTCACTGTCTTTATCTCTTCACAGACATGGCCTGAGACTTTCATCTCCAGTGACTGGCACCACTATCCCCCAGATGGCAAAGCTAGAAAACCCAGCTGCTCCGAGCCTGCTTTCCCTCATAAGCTCCTCCATTCAATCATATCCCTAGCCGCCTCCTCCCCCAAAACCTCTTGAATTCACCCACCTTCCTCCAGCTCTCCACCACACTGCTCCCTTCGTTCCTTCCAGTGCTGTCTCCAGCCTGAAACACGACAAGCTCCTAATGGCTTTTCTGACTCTAGTCTTGTCCTATTCCAGTCCAGCCCGGTCCTCTTTCTAAACCATAAATCGGATCATACCATGTTCCCTTTAAAACACACTGACAGCTTCCTAAAACACATTAGCTTGGTACAGAGCTGTGCTGTCCGATACGATAGCCGCTGGCTACACGTGTCCACTGAGCACCTGGAACAAGGACGGCGTGAATCAAGAGGGGCTGTGTCAAACACATACCAGATTCAAAGACCAGCTTGAAAAAACGTGAAATACCTTATTCATAGTTTTTTATATTGAATTACATGTTGAAATGGTAATGTTTTCGGACATATTAAAGTAAATATACTTTTAAGTTAATTTCACTTTTTTAACATAACTGCTAGAAAATGTGAAATTACACATGTGGTTCATATTCTATTTCTACTGGACAGCAATGGTATAAAAAGTCCTTCGAGATGTGCTCTCTGCCTACCTTATAGCCTCTTCTCTCTCACCTCCTTCACTGAGCCCCTCCCCCTTGCCTCTCAACTCCAGCCTTCCTTCCAGCTTCCTGAAGGTTGCTTTCTGCTCTTTAAACATAGGGCCCCCTTTCACCAGAACATCCTATTAGGTCAATTCCTACTGGCCTCATGGGACTCAGTTTTGTAGTACCTGGGAAGGATTCCCTTCCCTTGTTCCCAGGGCAACAAACAAAAATCTTTTGTTTGTTGCCCCCACTGCCCAATGCCTCCTGGTTCCAGCAGGGCACCTGTCACATGCCTTGTGCTGGTCACCGACTAAGCTTGACACCCCACCTGGATCATATGTTCCCTGCACCTTACAGTGATTGGATCCCTAGCACAGTGGCTAGCAAAGGTTCTAGGTACTCTGTACTGAGTGGAAGAATAAATAGAAATACAGTCAATGAACTAAGAGTCTCAAACGATGTCTAATAAAAGACTCAGATACAACCTTAAGATAAGTGCCCGTAGCCAAAGACAAAAGGAACCATAAGCTATGTTCTAACTTTTAGGTTCAAATGGGTGAAACCTTTGTAAAGAACAACATGACATTTTTTTCAAACTTTAGGATGATGGAAACCCATGGATTAGGCGACTCCGTGCCACGGGACCTCAATACTGAAACACTGCAGTGCGAGCCTGAATGTACCAGCGTGCTTGCCGTAGCTTCATCTGTTGTAAGAGCAAAAGACTGGGAACAACCTAAGTATCCCATTGTTTATAACAGGTGTCGTACATGTCCATTCAGCAGAATGGCACAAAACTGAAAAAGAAGGAAGTGGATTCTATGCACGGAAAAGGAAAGATCGTCACAATACATTAACAGAAGTGGTGGGGAAGGTAGAGGCCGTTGTACGTTGCTTCCTCACATCAGCGTGTTTCAAAAATATGTGTTTGTATATACACAGACACAGACTTTTATCGAAGGATACAGAGGCAACTGGTAATGGTCGTTTCTGGAGGGAGAGGTGGGGGAATGGGTCAGAGGGAGTCAGTCTTCACGGAGTGTTCTCTTTGCACTCACTAATCCTAGATACGTAGTACTTTCAAAAAAGTTAGCAAGGGCTTTCCGGATGTGCTTCTTCTGTGATAGGTCTGTACGGCCAAGGAACCAGACCCGATTACTCACCCTTCCCGAAGCCAAGCAGATGGTAAAATATCAGCATTAATTTCCCATCACTTACCGTGATCTTTTTGTGGTCAGGAAACTCGAGGCCAAAATAATCCCCTTCCACGAGGTTCAGGTGATTACAGACTGCGTCCAGCAACACTTTCCCCGGGGCTCGTTGCTGCGAACAGAAACAACAGGAGTTACCCTCTGACACAGGCGGAGATGAAAACGAGCCACGGCTCCCACCACGGGAAGCCTCTTCATTCCTGAATCTTCCGGCCCTTCCCAGCTTGCCCACCTCCGTGACCGCGGACCACCAGACCCCGACTGCTTACTCTGGAGCCTTTTCCAGGCTGTATTCCCGCTTAGATGCTAATTCTCTGCCATTTTCCCCTCCCCACCTCAATCCCAGGCATCACCCCCTTTTTAAAAATACTTTATTTTTTAGAGGAGTTTTAGATTTACAGAAAATTGAAGACAAAGTACAGAGAATTCCCACAAATCTCTTCTCACCACACACACAGTATCCATCATTAATCTTGCATCAATGCATTGTTACCATTGCTGAGCCAACGCGGACACATTATTGTCAACCCGAGCCCACACTTTACATCAGGGTTCACTCTGCATTCTACAGCTCTATACGTCTTGACAAACATGTAGTCTCACGTAGTCACCGTTACAGGGTTACAGAGGATAGTCTCGCCATCCTAAGAACCCACCGTGCACCATCCAGTCAACCCTCACCCCCCACCTCATGCCCCCACCAAACTCCTGGCTACCACTGGTCTTCTTGCCGTCTCCACTATTTGCATCTTCCAGAATGTCACATAGTTGGAATCGAGCCTTTTCAGATTGGCTTCTTTTGCAGAGCGGTATGCATTTAAGTCCCTGGATGTCTTTCTGTGGTTTCTTACTTCATTTCTTTTTATTGCAGAAGAATATTCCTTTGCATGGCTGTACCAGTTTACTTATCCATGCACCTACTGAAAGACAGCTTGGTTACTCCCCAAGTGTTGGTGATTAAGAATAAAGCTGCCATAAATACTTGTGTGCAGGTTTTGTGGGGACATTAAGGTTTCGATTCGTGATTCTGTGCCCTTTTAGTGGCAGTGGAACCCTGGCCCTGTTCCTTGTCCCTCCCTCCACGAGTAAGGCAGAACTTACGGATTCCTTCCCTAGGTTCTCCCCGCACTTTGTGCAAACTCGCCTCCACACCTCCCCTACACTGAAGACAAAGGCTGCATTTCATTAATCTCTGGATCCACGGTGCCCCAAGACCGACCAATTTGGAAGCGAATGAACAAGTAAATAAAACTTACTGATTCCACAGTATTATATATGGTTAAGTATACATGGGCCTGTCTCTCCATAGGGCTCCTTTTCCACTCTTATATTCTTACCGTTCAACAAAGCAGCTGGCGCTCAATCCAATGCCCACAGCGATCAATACTCGACATGCACTGTCTACATACCGAATCTACAGGGGAGGGAATAGGATAGAGAAGACGACATGCACTGTCTACATACCGAATCTACAGGGGAGGGAATAGGATAGAGAAGACCCCAGTTTCTACCCGCAACGCTAAGAATCATATGCCTTGGTTTCTCTTTCTAAGAATCCTATGCCTGGTGGATTCCTAATGACCCGCTAATAAAATGGACCCAAGTCCACCATGCAGTTCAAACACTGGAAGAAAAATGTTTCAAAACATGGTCATTTCCAGTTACTGCTTTCATACTTTCACCTTCCCTCTGAGAAGAGCAGAGCCTTACAGGGACCAGTCAGTAACCCAAGGGACTAACAGACGGACGAGCTAGAGCCTGGTGAGTTCAATGGAGGGCATGCCCGTCACCTGGCCAGGAATGACCTGAGGGGCCATCAAAGATGCTTCAGTGTCCAGTCATTAAGCATGTTTTTTAAACAGATGCCACTTTATACCCCTATTTTCCTCCATCACTGAAATCCAGAAAATATTCACAGCCATCTAAAGGCATCCGATATTCACCATGGGTAATCCCACCCTCGCCAGGCTCTTTCAGTGCCTGCTTCAAGGGTCACTGGTAGAACTATCTCACGTGTGCTGATGGTGGGACTAAAGAGAAAAAGAGTAACGTCTCATAAAGAAGGAAAAGATTTCATTCCCATTCTTTAAGAGAAATCAGCCCTCCTTTACTTCCTACGGTGGATTTACTTTGACAGTCGGCAACATCAGTCCTCAACACTCGTCTCCAATTTTGTTCAAAATCACATCTCAGTAGATGTTAATTAACTAGGATTTAAATTAAAAAAACACAAAACAAAATCACATCACAGAATGTAAAACAGATGGTGGTGTTGGTGAATGTACTTAATGCCACTGAACTGTACATTTCATGGCTCAACTGGTCAATTTTATGATATATACACACACACACACACTATCATAATGAAAAATACAGAAGAAACAGAAACGAGAACAAGTAGTGAGGTGCAGTTCGTGTCTATAAACTGCTGGAGAGGGTGATGCACAATAGATTCTGTTTCAACTTTTTTATGAGCCAGAAAGTGAGCTCTTCTTAGAACATCAGAGCTTAGAAAAATATCGAGGGGTAGGACTAGCTCAAGGAAGAGTGGCTGTGAAGGCCTGACCACGTGGGGAGACTGAGCGAACACCCATGTGGGCGCACTCAACACCTGCTAAGATTTCTCAGTGCAAAGAGGTCTTTTATGTGTTTGGCAGGAAATGAACATTGTTGGAGTAACCGCAAATTTTGCATTTGGGGCAGGCTTTGCACTAGGAGCCAGGAACGGGGTTCAAGAAGCTATAAATCCACCAGCGCTTTTGCTAAAACAAATCTAGAAATAAGTCGATGAAGTGTGAATGGGGGAAGGGGGTATATCCAAGAGCGTGCATAAAGCTAGCAGAGCACAAAGCAGAGACCCTGAGGAATTCAGACCTGTAAAGGTCTCCTCTCAAAGGGCGGGCTTACTTAAAGATACACACACATTTCCATTAAATGCTGCACAAGCTACCATGCACGAGGAAGGGAAAGGTAATTTACACATCATTTGAAAACCTAAATGTTAGTAAGTTTAATATGAAAAGGATCTTATGACAAATGAGTTTCTTAATTATCACCAAATGTCAGTATTGGGGCTGAGGAAACAGACCTCTAAGACCCCCACGGCCTCTAAGAAACGGTCAGTCTGGCCAACCCCACAGTCAGCCAGTCTTGATTAAAATTAGTTCTAGACATCTGTGCCTTACAGAAAAGGCAGCAAATAGCAATTATATGTTTTATTCTGGAGAACAAACCAGCAATTAGTGAAACTACATAATCACATTTTTTATCACTTTTTTCATATTGGCTACTTTTAATTATGCTCCAAAAGGCATTTGAATTTTAGCCTTGTGCACAAATAAGTTGGCTGATTTCAAATTGGGTGTCCCTAGGGGCGCCTGGGTGGCTCAGTCGTTAAGCGTCTGCTCGGGGCCTGATCCCAGGGTGCTGGGATGGAGTTCCTCTCCCACTCCTCCTGCTTGTGTTCCCTCTCTCACTGGCTGTCTCTCTGTCAAATAAATAAATAAAATCTTAAAAAAAAAATTGGGTGTCCCTGTTGATTTTCTCCATTTTGAATTGGCTGCTCATGGAATCCTAGAAAATCACCTTTTAGGCGGAGTTTTGCCTTCCTGGGGAATGTCTGGTCACTAAATACTGAGTAACAAATAGTATGAACGTTCAAATTTGGTTTCAAGCTATTAAATTATGAATCAAAGTTCCTTTGGTTTATTGTACCTTCAAAATCTATCTACGCCCTCAGGTTATTTCTATTACATACAGTTTTATGTGGGAGTATTTTCTTCCCCTCTTCCAAAAGAATAAAGACAATTCTTTCAAGGGGGAGGAGGTCTATTTTTCTACCTCTCCCTACTTCCTCCAAGCGTCTGAACACACGATTTCCCCTACTTGATACAAGCTAAGGTTCTAACCTTTCAAAAACAATCTCAAAGTCATGAATCTATAGAGATAACGTTTGTCCAGGTTTAAAAAAATTGTATCTGCTGAGATTTCAGAAAGCCTCTTCTGGAAGTGTATTGTTCNNNNTTTCCCCCCCCCCCCCCCCGCCCTTCCTGGTTTAGGATTAACGTAACCATGACAACCAGGGCATGCTCTTATCCAGCAGCGAATGGCTTCTCTCAGAGGCCTTGGTCCTCTTTTTCTTACCTTTAATACCTATTCCAATATTATTCAAAGCTCTATAACCCACTAACCCTCAACAAGTCTAATCTTAGGGCATTAGAATCCTGGAGATTTCCTCAGGGCCCTTTGCTACTTTTTGACCGGGTGGGTGGACGTAAAACTCTGCGGGCTTGAAGAGCCTGGGGTACAGTGGGCGAGCCAGTAGCCCCGAGCAGGCACTGGCCTCATGTGCTGCAGAACAGAAATCAGTGCAAGTAGCTCGGACACGTAACCAGCACAACTAGAATATTATGCTAAGCGCTATGGTAGAGAGAGAGAGAACTCCCCGCTGTGTCTTCCTCTAAGAACACTAATTCTACTCAAGGTTTTACCCTTATAGCTTCACTGGACCTTCATTGCTTCCTTACTCCAAATACAGCCACAATGACAGTTCAGGCTTCGGTATCCGAATGGAGGGCAGGGAGCACGATGCAGTCCAGAGGACATGGGAGTCGTGACAGGCCTGGAGATAGGACCCTCTATCTCCCAGGTTCAGTGTAAAAATGAAAACTACGCTTGCAAGTGGTTAGCAAAGGTCCTGGCAAAGAAGGACAAGTTCTCTGTTATTGCTGCTTCTACTGTGAAGAATGCTATTTTATAGCATTGATGGCGGGGGAATGAGTTGACCTTGAGGAGGAGGACCCGTTTTCCAAGCATCAAGGCACGCCTCTGCAACGTCACGGGGCGCCTGGCTACCCCATCAGCGTGCTGCAAGACGAGGTCTCCAGGGACAGAGGCCACCCCAGGATGCCCGCTGGGGGATTCAGAGCAGCACTTCTGATTTCTGTGCCCGTCTATCACCTTAATGAGTGGCACGTGCTGATTCTGGAGGAGCGGGGTGAGGCCTGAGGATCAGCATTTTTCTAACAGGCTCCCAGGGTGGCAGCTGCTGGTACAAGGACTGTGCTTTGAGTAGCAAGGTGCCAGTCATATCAATCAGGTGCTACTTTTTTAAAATTTTTATTTATTTATTTGCAAGAGAGTGCACGTGCGTGTGCAAGCAGGAGAACTAGCAGAGGGAGAGGGAGAAGCAGACTCCTCGCTAAGCAGGGAACCCAATGTGGGGCTCAATCCCAGGACCCCGGGATCACGACCTGAGCCAAAGGCAGACGCTTAACCGACTGAGCCACCCAGGTGCCCCTCATCAGTTGCTACGGAATGACATATGGATCCTCGACACACAGGACTAGCTGGCTGGCTTTGTGGTCTCTCACTCTGATTTCTGTTTGAGGCTTACATCAAGCTAGAGGCTTAACTGTAGCAAAAAAAAAAAAGCCAAACCTATGTTTATGGGCTGAACTGTGTCCCTCAAAAACATATGCTGAAGTCCCAACTCCCAGTACCTGTGAATGTGACCTTATTTGGAAACAGGGTCTTCGAGATGTAGTCAAGTTAAGATGAGGTCATTAGCGTTGGCCCTAACCCAATATGACTGATTCCTTCGAAGAAGATGGTGTGAAGACAGACGCCGGGAAAAGGCCACGTGAGGACAGAGGCAGAGACTGGAGGGATGTGACTGTTAACCAGGAAACACCAAGGATGAACAGCCCCCCTTCTTCTGTGGAAGAAGCAGAGAAGGATTCTATCCAGTCTTGGAGGGAGCACGGCTCTGATGACACCTTGGTTTGGGCCTTGGAGGCTCCAGAACTGTGAGAGATTAAATGTGTTGTCTAAGCGGCCTAGTCTGTGGTACTTTGCAAACTCATAACCATCTCTCAGCCACATGGGGGCAGAGGCAATGCAGTCACATCCAGAACCGCCCCTTTCGGAGAAGCGAGATTACAAGGAAATAACAAGCCAGTAAGCGGATCTGGAATAACATCAAAACTCTGGCCTTCAAAATTTCTCTAACTTGATCATCAAATACACCCAGCAAGTAGCAGACTAATTATGGAAGGTAATTAATCATTCCTGCTGCTAAAAGATATTCCCCTTTTCATAGCCGCTGCTCTAGATGTGAACAGCGTTCTAGAATTGAAACCCTTTTTAAGAAATAGTCTCTCTTTTGAGAGCCTTCCACCTATGAGGTTGGAGGGGCAGGAACCAGGCTTGAATGTGCACAACTCACACACATTCCCAACACCCCAGCGGCCCATCAGGGCTACCCCTTCCTTGCCCCTCTGTGCACAGTCAGGTGCTGCCAATGAAGCAGGCGTTCAAGGAGAGTGCAGTTCGAGAAATTCCACAGGAACCCACCTACCTGTCCATAAATGCATGTTTTTCTTAGACAATTTAGCACAAGGCCACTGCCAGACAGAGCTTAATATAAACAATGAAAAGAATGTCAGTCTGTGGCTAAATATGGCCAACTCAATACACGCATCTCCACTACACCCAGAAACCCCGCTTAAAAAAGAGCAGTAGAGAATGCAAAATGGAAAAAGAGGAATATATTCACAGAAAACCAAGAAAAATGAGACAATAGACAGCAGGTGAGAGATTCCCCCCAAATTCTAGAAGAGGACAGACGAGAATGCTGAAATCTAATCAAGAGAGCAGAGAGGAGGGAGTCAGCATTAGGGAAGTGACCACACTATGCAGAACTCCCCCCCACCAAAGGTCAGAAATGGAAGACGCCAGCCACTTCTGACAATGCAGAGTAGGGGAAAACACTTGTTAAAACACTGTAATTTGTATCCCCATATAGCTAGGAGTTTATAACTTAAAAAAAAAAAAAGAGAGAGAGAGAGAGAAAGAAAAGAAAAAAAAAAAAACACAAAGCAAAAAAACTAAACAAAGCCAGAGAGCTATAATAAGGAGTATTTGTATAGCAATTAAGAGCTCTTAACAATAAAAAAAGAAAAAAACAGCAGCACAGAAATAAAAATTTCACTGAAAGAGATGAAAGATACAGGTGAAAGCTCCTAGCAACAAGACATCCTGACAGAGACGGCACTGAGATGGAAGTGCGGGGCATTCACGGGCTCAGGAGTTCCAATGTCTGACCAATGCGACTTCTACGTAGATCCAACAGCAAAGGATATTATGGGAGCACAATGCAAGGGAATTCTCCAGAACGGGAGTCTAAACTTCTAGGTTGCAAAGGGCCAGATAGTATCTCACAGAACGAATGAACACAATCCATTTTAAGGCGAGTATCTGGGTCATTTTGGAACCCAAAGAAGAAAAAGAAGATTCTTCCGGGGAGGGAAGGAAAGGCTGGTGAATCACAATCAGGGCACTGGACTTCTTGAGAGTACACAAGAGGCCTGAACACAGACCCTACCATTTTCCCCTCCAGGACATCAATAGTATGGCTGGTGGCTTGCTGGAGTCAATACAGACACTGGAGGCCAGAGGCAATGGCCCTTGGGCTCACTCTGGGGACAGAGAGACTGTTTCAGCGTTTCAGCTGCTTCCCTGCACCTCTGCTAAGCAACCTGTCCTGGGGCAACTCCAGGTTGGAGATCACAGACTTGCCAAGATCACACACATGGCTGTGGAGCTGGGATTCAAACCCAGTTCAGAGACTCTGCTCCTAATCACTGAGCCCCAGAGTCTCTCCATTTTCCCTCTTGTCCCTTTCAAGACCTATACATGCAATTTCGATGACTTAAATTGTCCTGGAGAAAACCTGCTGACAAAACCAAGGAAAGTGGCTGATGCTTTACAAGAGCCTAACTAGAACCACCACAGCAGGTTCGCAGGCCACGTAATACGACACAGTTAGGATGACCATGCTAAGACACAGTCCCTGCAAGCTAGGGTGAGGGGCACATAGGCCAATCACCATCTTCCAGCACAGAGGCAGGACCCCTCAGCTAACACAGAAATGAGACGACTGAAATGTGGGAGATGTTTCTCGTGCTGTTTTTCCAGCCCTTGCTTGATGCAGGGAGGCAATACAGCATCATCATTAGGAAGACAAACTCGGGGTCACCTGGGTGGCTCAGCTGCTTAAGCCTCCGGCTCTTGGTTTCAGCTTGGGTCATGATCTCAGGGTTGTGAGATCAAACCCCGCGTTGGGCTCCACACCTAGCGCGGTCTGCTAAGATTCTCTGCCTTTCCCCTGCCCACTTTCTCTTTAAAATAAAAAAATTAAAAAAAAATTTTTTTTAAGAATACAAACTCTGAAAACATCTTCCTTCTGGCAAATGTTGTGTCTCTGCTCCACGGCAGTGTGACCTTGGACAAGCCACTCTTTGGGCCTCGCTTACCTCTTCTGTAGATGGGCGTAATCTCCAAACAACTTCATAGGGCTGTGGTGAGGAATATATGATTTCCTACACCCCAAGCTGTTAGGATGCTCTTCAGTGCTCAGTAAACTCTACCGGGTAGTAAGTATGATGGGGAGGGGAGAGGAGGAAAAGGACTCAAAAGCACAAAGGAAAGCAGCGGCGGCCTCATCAGCAGACACTGTGATCACCACCGCTGTGAACTACCAACTTTCACACCGAAGCCTGGGAGCCGGGACAAGGCTTTCATTCTGGGAGAATGTAGCCAAATGTTTAGGCCTGCCCATTGACACGTCCACAAACGTGGCGATTCTACCTCCCACCGTGGCTCCAAGGGCGGCCACACTGTCTGCGAAGACACTGCCCTCCTTGTTCCCTGCTGCACTGAGCCCCAGTGATCCGAACATTCATTAAACACACTTCAGATTGGATTTCAGAGCCCCGACTCCAGGCCAAGAAGAGAATGGGTGCTTTCAGCTCCTTGGCTGTAATTTGGCTACATTATAACCACAGCGTCATTAGTACAGAAGTCTCTCCCCTTCCCTGGCTCTGAGACTTCATGTGCGCATGCGCGGCAGAGGCTTTCCACGGCTCTGCTGCACGTCTGTAATGCCAGGAGCAAAACAAGAAAACTGTGGATGGAGAACTCGGCCATTCCTAGTGCTGGGTTTCTCTGCTCATGACCCTGAGCAATTCATTGTCTTTTGATCACTTTCAGAAGGAGATGAAGAAAAAATTCCAAAATTTATCTAAATAAGACAATCTTGACTTTAAAAAAATATCCATTAGTCAGGGAATAAGATATCACACAAATAATGAATTAACCAAGTACAACCCAGACCATGACTGTTCCAGGAAAAAGCATTAGATCCTTCCCAGCAAAAGAAAAATGCTTTCATTTTCCTTACGTCTAGTTTGGTGTTTCTCTCCTTGGGCTCAGTGATCTAATTAAGCCTCAAAACTTAATTCAGTGAATGGAGCATGAACTTTCTGAAAATACACCTGATATCCTGCACTTAGCCTCCAAAATTATTATTCCAAAGTAAGATGGAAAGTAAACATTTTATTGAATTCAGCTTAATATTCTAACAGAAGGGTGAAGACTCTAAAACAAAGCACCGGAATTAACATGAGATTCCCGGTTCTCACCTCTCTTCCCCTGCAGGCAGATTTCTTCTACCATTTTTTTTAAACACAGCTTTTCCCCCAAGAACCAACCTCCAAGGTTCTTGGACAACCTCCAGGAACATTAAATGAACAAGAAATTATTTTAAATGTTTACAGACACTTTCAACAGAAAACATTTTTAATGTTTTTCAGTTAGTCAGTAGGGAGAATGGGAACATTTTCTCATCCTGAAAAAGGACTTTTAAATTATTTTTTATGCATTAAAAATATGTAAACCAAGGTGTGAAAAACACAGCTTACAGGTCAATTTAAGAATTCTCGGCTCTGGAATCCCCAGAAAACCTCCCAAATGAATACTACTTACTTTTCATTCTTTTTCACGTACTTTTCAGGTTTAACATCCCATTAAGCACTAAGCAACTGGGGTGCAGGAGGGCCTGAGCTCCAGGTGTGCATGTCTGCAAGGAGGTCAGAGTCCTAATCTGAGTTAGTACAGCTGCCCCTTGAACAACCTGGGTTTGAACTTCATTGAGTCCATTTACATGTAGATATTTTCAATAAATACAGTACCATACTATATATGTGTTTTCTTAGTAACTTTTCCCCTCTAGCTTACTTTATTGTAAGAATACAGTATATAATGCATATAACATATAAAGTATGTGTCAATCAACTGTTTATCTTATTATCTGTAAGGCTTCTGGTCAACAGGAGGCTAGGAGTTAAGTTCTGGGGAAGCCAAAAGTGATACACAGATTTTTCAACTATACAGAGGGCTGGCACCCTTCCCGCATTGTTCAAGGGTCAACTGTACTTCTCCTCCATTGAAAAACTGGAAAGCTCAGATTAGTGTCGAAACAGAGGCTCCAGACTTAGGGCAAAGAAACTTACAAATACATAACAAAGGTAACAAAAGGTGGCTATCCAACAGAGACTGAAGGTAGTCAAGAGAGTAGAATGGTGTTTCCCAGGGGCTGCAGGTGGAATAGGGATGGACAGTTATCGTTTCAGAGGTACAGAGTTCAATCTGGGAAGATGGAAGAGAATTCTGGAGATGAGCGGTGGTGACAGCTGCATAACAACGTGAATGTATGTCATGCCGCTGAACCGCACACTTAAAAATGCTTACATGGTAAATTTTATGTTAGGTGTATTTTATAATGGGAAAATACCCAAATACTGGTCATCTACTATAGGGACTGGCAAACTGGGGGGAGAAAAAGTCAAGGACTATAAAGAGTATTTTCATTATAAACAAAGTACACATTACAATGATAAAGAAAGATGGACACCAAACTTATACATTTCCAATGGATGAAGCTATTACTACTAGGTATAAAAATGTGTGAGATCACATTTGGAGCAGCACAGAATGGGGGGGGGTGGGGTGGAGCATACTGGACAGAGGTTCCAGAGTTGTTTGGATAGGACTTAGATGTTTGGCTTGTCATTTACCAGCTATGTGGCCCAGGCTAGTTACATGGCCTGCCTGGGTACTGATTTTTCCTCTGAATAATGGAACGATGATACCCCCCCCTAAGGAGGCAGGTCTGAGACTTCAATGAGGTAAACATATAAAACACCAGGCACTGATGCCAGCACTTAGGAAGATGCTTCATTTGTAGTTGAAGGCTTTTCCAAGTTTTTCCACCTTTTGATATCTATGAAAACTCCCCTGGGTAGTTTTAAGCCTTATTACACATTAACCACTGTAAAATAAAACATATGCTTTCCATTATATTCCAAAATCTTCTACGGAGGGGTTGAGGAATGAGATAATCGGAATAAGGGACAGAGGGGGACAAGTCTGTATGATCCACAAACTAGAAAACCCCAAAAAGCAAGCAAGTTCTGTGTGTTCACTGTGGATGACCGGCGTTTCCTGCCAGCAGCTTGCTAGATTGAGACAAAGTCTAAGCACACAGACTCTAGGCTTACAAAAAAGCTCGTAAGTATGTATATAGCAAAAGTATAGACAGCATATCCAAAAATATGAATGGTCCACTAGAAAGACTGAAAGAGTGTGAAATAAACAGTTTCCCTTTAAGTTATCCAGCAACAAGCTCCTTGGGTGTTAATAAGCCAGAGCTGGCAGACAAGATCATTCTGCATGGTTTATACCAGATTCTTTAAGTCCTAACAAACCTAGTAGAAAGAAATGGTCATCAAGTCAGCAGCTATTTCTAGGAGCTAATTCCAGGACAGCAATGACTTTGAGGTTCACCTGGAAAATCAGGTTCCCCTGGAAACTTGAAACCGTTCACACCCTCTAACCCATACATACCTGGAGTCTCGCATGCATGGAGAGTTTGGAAAAGTATTCATGCACACATTCACAGAACCTCCACGACACACAGGACCTAGAAACTACACAGCTTACCTTCTATGACATTCTTTTCAAATTCACCTGTTTCAATACCTTGATGAAACTTTTTTCAGCTTCCTTCTCTTTCTTTGCTGTATTTGACCTCTACAGTTATGATTACCATTTGACTTACTACATAAATAGTTCCCAAATAGTTTCTCAGGTCAGTTCTGTCAGAAAGAGCCATCTTCTACTAAATCATATGTGCCATTCCTGCTCAAAACTCAGAGTAAGAGTCAGGGTCTTGACAATGGAAAACAAGGCCCCAGGGGATCTGCTCCTCTCCTGTCATCTGTCTGAAGCAACACCAAGTGTTCTCCCTCCTATTCACTCCAGTCTAGCCACACAGGTCTGTCTGCATTTCTCCACCCGTCAGGTACACACCCACCTCAGGGCCTTTGCACTGGCTGTTCCTTCTGCCTGAACACTCTCTCCTCAAAAATCTGCACGAGTAATTCCCTCACCTCTTTCAAATCTCTGCGCCCAATGTCGTTTCTCAATAGGGCTCACCCAAACCACCCTACCTAACTGTAATTTGCCTCCAAGCCTACTTACCTCTTTTTCCGCTTCTCGTTTTTCACCTTATCACTCTCTAGCATCCAAAACAGTATTTCTTTATCATGTTTTTTATACGTGGCTGTCCTGCTCTACTAGCATGGAGACTCTGCTGGCACGTGGACATTTGTCTGTTGTGTTCCTTAGATCAGCGTGATACACGGTAGGTGTAAAGATTTGCTGAATGGATAAGTGAATGAAATCCTTCTAAAATCACTATTTCTCATGGAGAGACCATAAACAGCACAATCTTTTAACAAAAATATCCGTATGCTGGGGTCTAGATTCTAAAGCCAGTTTAAGGATATATTTTTATTTCAAGACACTGTTGCTCAAAGTATATAGCAAAAGTATAGAGAATTGACATCTTCCAAACGCCGTGAAGGGAAACCACTCTGGAAAGGCTACTCGCAGGGAGAATGCTAAAAGGGAAATAATAAAGGATGGCTTTCTGTCAACGAGGAAGCACGTCAGGCTGGGCCACCGTGCACACAGCATTGCTCACCTGACTGTTACACATGGAGAGAAACACCTACAGGAAGACCGGAGTGACCCCAGGGAAACCATCACATCGCCAGGACTAACGGGCCATGCGGCCTCTCCGCCTTATCCCTCACCTGGCTTTGATGAGCAAATTAGGCACGGGAAATAAAAGGAGGGGTGTGTTTTTTCATATCTTGTTCAGAGAACACACCATCACGTGGGCTATTATTACTGAAGGAGCGCGCCGGAATATCCAGACCTTCTGTTCCCTCTTGAACTGGTTCGCTACTTTACTCTTGTGATTATTTCAAAATTTGGTAAAGAGGATACCTTGGATTTAACCCATTCTATTGTTAATTCATCCAGATTTTCGGTTTTGGGCTCACTTCAAGCCCTACACAAAACTTCCTTCTCAAGTAGACCATCCCAGCCATCAGCACGTTTAGGGATAGTCCAATTTAGGCAGTGTTACTGCTGCTCAAAGTGACTGGCAGGAGAACGGCAGGCAAATCTAAGACGTACACTGAAAAGCATGGTGTAGAGTTCATCCTTGAAGTCAAATCCTGCCCTGTAACACAGGCAGCCCACAGTGTCCCAAAGCCAGCACTGAGAGCAAAGCCATATTTGAAGCCATACAGAGGTTACTGAAAACGCAAAAGCACACGGTAACAACTGCCTTTAACAACAATCCTCTATGACGTCATAGCACTCAAAATGTTCGTCTGCAGCAGCTACGTAAGCAAGGACGCACACAGCCGAAAACGGTGCGCTCCCCTCGATCCAGGGTTGGGTTATTTGCGGTGACCGTATTCTGTCAATAGTGTGTGCTCCTGAAATGCACTCTGTCCCAGTTCATAAACAATGACATTAGTGCTAAAAACAAATTACGATACTGAAGGGCAATAAACACATGTCTGAAACAGATTTCATCACCTGCTGAAAACTATACCTTGATAGAAGAAATAGAGTTCACAGGTTTACCTAGGAACTGGAGAATTAGATTCAATTCTGGAGGAGGGAGGAAAAAGATTTAGTTATTAAAGTTTATATTGGCCTTTCACTGTCGAATTTCTTCATCATGCATGATGCCTTCACCATGCTTTCAACAGCACTGCCACCAGGCCAAAAGAAATGCTCAACAGAGCCCCACATACTGTGGGGATAACGCCAGCACTCTGTTTCACAAAACCACTGTGAAAATTACGAATTGTTCTGTCCTCCTTAATGCCATCATTAGCCCAAATTGCACTCAAGCAGGAGAGAAGACTCAGGAATACATAGGCTCCTAAAAGAAAGGTAGGAACAAATTCATAGCAACAAGTAGAATGGTGGTGGGGGTGGGGAGGGGGTGATGAGGTTATTTCACGGGCACCGAGTTTCACATCGGCAGGATGAAAAAGCTCTGGAGGTCTGTTTTACAACAACGTGAATATACCTAACACCTCAAAACTGCAGACTTAAAAACGGGTGAGATGCTAAGTTTTCTGTGTGTTTAACCACCATTTGAAAGCAAAGAGACCAAGGAGGACTAAAACTCTGGGTCTGAGCCTGCCAACAAGACTCTTTCCTTGATGATACCACAGGACAAGCTGGTTTATTAACTCCTTGGAGCAAAAATAACAAAGCAGAAACAAAGCAGGCCAGCCCAGCAGCACACACACACGCAAATGTTCTTTTGCACGGGCTTCATTCATTACGGAGTTGGCGGAGCCATTTGTGACTTTATGTTTGATTTTCATTCATGTTTCAAAGCAGTCACCTCCTGATGGATGGCCCAATGGAAAAATTTCAAAAGCATTTATTCTGTCATTAGCAGCTCCTTTTTAACTCTGCGCCTGCGAGCTAGGCTGGCGACCCTAGACCCTACGAAGGGCGGCAATACAGAAAGCCCTATTTTCTCTGCTGAAATGCCCCGTGGCCGGTTCCGGGCATCGGGAAAACAGTTCAGCTTTCAGAGCCTGGTGGTTTCAAGGCTGTTTTTTCTTTTTCTTCTTTCTTTCTTTCTTTCTTTCTTTCTTTTTTTTTTTTTAAACATGAGCCATAACTCTAACCCAACAGCTGCATTTTGCCAACTCCTCCACCACGAATTCCTTCTGTATGACAGTTCTATCAAGACCACACTGGAAAAGCTACAAATATTAAGATAAATATTCTTGAGAAATCTTCTGAGGAGGTGGTTCCAGAAGGGGCCTCTCCGGTTTATCACTGCCTTGACACACATGTGTACTTCTGAATTAAGGAACTGATTTGGAGTTCACAGGTGCTGGATGGATTAGCAAGACAGGCAGGGCCCTGTGGAAATTTCCCCTGCATTTCAGTCCATAGCCCTCCGCCCAGAAGTCAGGCGCAGTTCACCAGTGAGGAAGCTGGAAGCGAGCTGATAAGATTACTTACTTTCCCGCGGACCAGCTCAGCCTAAGTGTAATCAGCAAGCCGAGGAGGCAGGCAAGAGCCTCTATTTTGGGGGACAGGGCCCGGAGAGCCAAGTACCAGGAACAGCACGTAAGAGAGAGCCAGTAACAAAGGGACATAGTTTTATTAATCAAATCGGTAGGAAGCTGAGTGTAAAGATGGATCCAGCAATGTTGTCAATTAATATATATTCCTAGAAGTACTGTTTTTCCGTACTCGTGGGAAGACAGCGGTTGAAACACAGGAAAGAGATCCTTTCTCCCATTTCGGCATCACATGTATAACTCAGCACCACTGATAGAACGACTAAGTGTGTGTGTCCTCCCAAAAACCACAGGCTGGGACCTAATCCCCACAGTGATGATGGTGTTTGGAGCGGGGTCTTGGGAGGTGATGAGGTCATGAGGTGGAGCTCTCGTGAGTGAGAAGAGTGCCCTTCTAAAAGCGATTCCTGAGAACTGTCTCATCCCTCCAGCTATGTGGGGACACAGCAAGAAGACCGCCATCTGTGAACCAGCTCTCACCAGACGCTCTATCTGCCGGCACCTTCATTTCACTTCCCAGCCTCCAGAACCGTGAGAGAGAAATTTCTGTTGTTGATAAACCACCCAGTTCATGATATTCTGTTACAGCAGCTCCAACTGACTAACATTTCTGGTGACTGCACTAAAGCAAATTTTACATTGGATAGAAGAAAAATGGGAGGGGAATGTTACCCACATTATTTGGAAGCCAACCACCCATGAAGAGTACATCTGTAGTCCTTCTGCAGAGCGCTAGCTGCTGCTGTAGGGAGGGATTCGGGAAGAGAAGGAAGGGACGCCCAGAGTTAGCAGGTAGGAGAAAGAGGAACCAGCAAAGAAAATTCAACATTAGAGAAAGTTAGTTCCATCTACTCCCTCACTTCCTGTGGATGGAGCAAGGGGAGCGAATCGGGGCCACTCAAACCACAAGCCCCATGGACTCAATGAGCTCCGAGCTCAAGAGCAGCCAGTGCTGTGGCTCATCACGGACAGTCGCTCTCTGATCGGTCAGTGGACACAGGGCTGGGCCCAGGCCCGAATGGCGAAGGATCCACACGAAATCACGCGAAAGGACAGTTTTAGCTTTGAGAGGGAATGCACGTTCTAAAATAAAAACATTCAACAGCATAAGTGTTTGTCTTGCAAAGAAATGAGCTGCCGCCTCCAACAGGGTTGAAATATCAATGGGATAATTGAGAAGATGCTGGCTTTGGGGAGGTTGCCCTTCCTGCCTCGTGCTGCTTGCTTCTCTCCACACGTTAGTGCTTCTCCTTCTGTGTATGCTTTACCTTCGAGTTCCTTTCTTCCTTCCTGGGTGGCCCCCCGGTTAGATCTTTTTAGAAAGAAAATGAACGGTTCTACAACACAAGGCAGGATGTCCTGTATCTAGAGAAGCCCTCAGGTGCCGTCAAATACTGAGATACTATGATCTAGCGGGGAAATGGAAAACCCCTTGAAACAACACGGTACAAGTAACTTAAGAGGGAATAAAACAGCCCTATAAATTAATGATGATGTACCTCTATGTGTGGATTTCTAGGTACATGCCCACAAATTGTTTGCACAACACAATTTACAGGTGGCCTAACGATCTGTAACTTGCACAAAGATTTAGCTGGTTTCCTACCACCACCATTACAAGCTGTCCATCCAGGAAGAACACAGCGCTGACTCTTCACGAAGCTTCCAGGACCCAAATCTTTTCACACCTTCTTCCACACACAAGCTCCCCTCCCCCAAGTAGAACAATGTTACCATTACTATTTAAAGGGTACCTGGAGACGTTTGCCACTTTATGGGGAGGGGGAAAAAAAGGAAAGAAAAAGAAAATTCGACAACAGGTTAAGTTCATTTAAATTCTCCAAGTGATAAAAATGAAAACACATATGAGACCTCTGAACAAAAAGTCTGAAGATTATTAGGATTAGTCACAGAGGGAGTGAAGGACGGGGAGGCCCACGGTTTGGGACTGGTCATACAATGGGTCCAATTTTGGCCCAGAGGGAAAGGAAAGGAAACTATCAAATGAATTGTTTTTATGAGAAGAATAAACGCCTTCTCTCTTTCCCGATTGTAGAATAATGTAGTGCGATTAATCACAGTCATTTTTACCAACACCGACAAATCGCTCTCAGTTTCTAGTTCGATGAACTCCTCAAGGCACTGCACACCACGTCAAGCGCTCTGGGTGCTCACAAACTCCTTTACTGCCTCTAATGGGATATCCTGCAATTCTGCATCGCATGTTACATTGAACGCATGTTACACTGAACCCACGTTATGTGCCTTGCATCCAAGAGAACATTACCAGCTTCCTAATAAGCAATTTGGAAAACCGTAGGGAATTGCTAAGCTGAACACAGGTATAGACTCAGCAATTCCGTAAACATGCAAGAGAAACTCACCCGAAGACATGGGACAACCCAAGTTAGAAACAACCCAAATGTCCGTTATCAGTAGAATGAATCAATTCCAGCATGAGAATGCAGACTGCGTTGCCACAGTAACACCACGGATGAAGGTCTCAAACATAATGCTGAGTCAAAGAACTCACTAGGAAGGCTATATGTTTGGTTCCACTGATCAGGAACTCATTTGTTATCCTCACCTACGGTATTAAAAACCAGGACAGCAGCTATCCTCAGAGAGTAGTAATAACTGGCGGGGGCGGGGGGCGCCTTTGGGGGTTGAGAATCTTCTACTGCTTGATCTGGCTGATGGACACCATGGTGTACTCATTTCATGTGTGCATATGTACCCATTCATATTCACTGTGATTTGGGCATGTTTCTGTATGAGAATTATACCATAAAAATGTTTTTTTAAGTTATTATCATAACTTGATAGAATTCATGTACTTTTATGATTGACCTAACTCTATGCTCCTGAAATCTGACAAACATCCAAGTGCTGGATGACTGATTACTCCTCGGGCCAGGTTTCGACATGGATGTGGACAGTTTCGCCCGCACAAACTGCCTGTGCGAGGCACACATTCTGGATGCCCACGGGCCTGCTGTCTCTGCCTGCGTGTTCCCCTGAAGTAGACAGCTTGGCCTTGCTGCCCCCCACTCTTCCTCCCCTCCAGTGTTGGGTTTGACGGCGAGGAAGAAAACCTGAGCAGCTCATGCTCTGTGGGTTTCTGCCAGGGTCATTCCTAGGCTGGGGGGGGGGCGGCGGGGGGGCAAGAAATGGGCAGGGAAGGACTGCTCATCCTGTGGTGTGTTACAGAAAACCTCCCTCCTGGTAAGAGGTGCTGTGAAAAGAACCAGCCTCCAGTACCGACCTTCTAAAGTAAAGATTCTCGGCAAGCAAAAATAATAAAAATCATGCGCTTCAACGATCTCTAGTATGAAAAGAAACCCCATAACACGATGAGGCTTCAAGGCGGTAGCTCATTATTCCGTAATAATTTCCAACTGTGTAGCAAGCAGTCATTCATTTTTTATTTTCACACAACTTCCCTACATGTTATTGACCCATCACGCTGGGAAATCTTCATCATTTCCCAATGGTTCACAACAAAGGGCCCCGAATTGCTTTCACTGGTACCGACTTCATATTCTCTATCCAATTTGCCTAAGAAATTTCAATTACTCTGGTAACGTCTCAAAAAAAAAAAAGAAAGAAAGAAAGAAAGAGAAAAGAGCATCAGTCATGGCCAATGTGCAGAGCCCTGAAGTGTCCTCCCTAAGAGTGAGGAAGGCAGTGGAGAGTCCTGGTGGCCCGGGGGTCAGCAAGTCTTCCTTGGATGGCAAAAGGCAGAAACATGGCGCCCTGAAGCTCCTCAGAGCCTGGCACTTTTGGAGGCCTTCACTGGCTCGAAGGGAAAAAGGAAAGGAGTTTGGTAAGGGTTGGCTGTGAAGGTACGGGCTGGGGGAGAAGCTCAGAAACACGTGCTGGCTTTGATCAACAAGTTTTTGACCACAGAAAATAGACCAGTGAGGACTTTATACTTTTTTCTGGTGATGGTAAAATCTTTTTTTTTTTTTCTTTTGAAGGCATTAAAAAAAGAGCTCTGTATAGGCAACATATCAAAAAGTAGACTCTTTCCAGAAAATGTCAAATCATTCCATCAAGCTATTCAGACTCCACGAACAAATTGTGAACTTCAGCTTGGTAACAATTTGTAGACAGTTATAAATAAATGTGATAACTCTGAATACCAAGGTTACCCACTACAAAATAAATCTTCATAAGAAGCAGCAAGAACTGTACTCTCCTTGTTTCTATTGCCAAAATACACAAGCTGGATTAGATGTGGCAAGATTTCCTCATGAAAATGGGATTTCCTTCATGAAAGACTGGTGATAAAGTATGGGAGCAATGTGGCTCTTTTTTTTCTTTCCAAGCCACAAATTAAAACAAAGAAAACCAAGAGCCACCTGGAATTGAGAAAACATCTAAACCAGCACTACACAAAAATTCAAATTTATAAATAAGATGAAGGGTTGTGTTTACCCTTAAATCCTGGACCTTAAGAGCAAATTTTCCTACTACGTTGACTGTATTCATCAAGTCACGCAACTGATTTTCGGACAACTCTTAGATGTAGTTGAGCAGTGATGTAGCCCAGAAGGGTATTAGTTGTAAAAACAAAGGTGACGAAATTCTATTCTGGATCTTATGTATTTAATTGCTCTGAAGTTAACTTCCTTAAAGGCTGGAGGAAAAGAAAAAACAACTGGCGACAGTCAATCAGAATCCAAAATTACAGGGCTGTCCAAATATTCTTTAAAATATTCTAGAAAAGGAAGGACTTTTTTTTGTTCCCTCTAAAGACTGAACAAACAGCAAATAGTTAAGAATTTAAGTTTTTTTGTTCTAAATAGCAAAATAAACTAGTCTTAACTTTTTTTATTTGAAGACCTGGTTTTCTAGTTTCCTTGAGAAGTAAAAAATTAATAGCCAAAGATGTGCCAATTAGAAAAACCCTAAAAAATGGCCTTTAAAATGGAGCAATCCAGAAAGGAGAGAGAAACAGGTATGAAATATTTTCATGTGTGAGGAAGAGGCTAGAAAATATTTAATAGGCATAAATTCAATATATTTATTGTTGATATGATAATAATTAAAGTCTCAAATAAAAAAAAAGGCAGCCCATCTTAAATAACCACATCTTCAGAGCCAGCCACAGACTCAACAAGATAAAGAAAAACTCATGATGAACCAGTAAATTTCTCATTACGGAGACTATTTGGACCACATTTTAAATAAAAACTAGGAGGCTTTCTCATCCCACTACCTGGGCATACGGGCTTAAACATGCTAACGAGAATTGCAACAACAAAGCGAAAACCTTTCCCGATACAGGTGGGTGGTACCGGCTCCCAAACACCAACCAAAAATCAACCCCTTCCCCAGGTGACGAGAATATACTCATCACCTCGTGGATCATAAGCAACACACTCTCCCTTTCACCACGGATGAAGTACGTCTACCCATTTCTGGTACGCAGTTCTGTGCATCGCTGACATTGACGTGTGTGTGAGTTACGTGTGATGTGTATGGGTGTATGGCTTAGGGACGGCTGCCTCTCATACAAGATGGCCACATTTTAAAACTGCCAATTCCAGAGGACTAGAAATTCCTCAGTTGAGCTAGGATGCTTGGGTAATTCCCTCCATCGGTGCCTTCTCGCACGTTCCTCAAAAGTTTTCCTTTTGTTCCCAGTAAGGAGCAACCAAGCGACGCTCTGCTCTTGGTCACAGGGCATCTGGCCAAGGAGCATAGACAACTAAGAGGGAAGGTAGCGCAGTCAGTCTCATGGCTGTTGCCAAGCCACGTGGAGGGCCGTCCAAATCCAGGGGTTCTAGGGGCACAGGGGCTGGGTCAGACGCAGGCTGGCGTTCATTCTGGGAGTCACTAGGTGTCACCCAAGATTCTGCACATTGGCAGTGTTTTTCCTCAAGTCCCTCTCAGGTGTTGCTGACCATCGGCTACACCCTTGGCCAGGCACTTCCCAAACGTGCTCTCATTTCCACCTCATAGAAACCCCACCAGGAAGGGCTGCAGAAGAAACGGACAGTGGGGAAGGTCATCGGCCCCAGGTCACACAGCTGCTAAGGGCAGATCTAAGATTGAAGTTCGGCTTTGCCCAACTCCAAAGCCTTGGCTGGGTGGGTGGAGAAGTCTCATTCCCTCCAGGAAAGAATTACATCAGGCATTCTTCTAGCCCATAAGACTTCCAAAGAGTAATGCTTAAACAAGCTATGGTTTTCTTTTAATAACCAAGAAATGAAAATCTGAAGGTTATATGAGGCAAAGAAAGCTCATTAACTGATGTCTTAGTAGGGCCCACGATTACTCATGGGTAATTCTTCTAGTCCTCTATCTCCACGTTCCACGCACACATACCTCTTTCCCGCCAAAGGGTCATGCTATCTTCCCCTGGAACACCCTCTGAGTATTGGTGCTCTAGCCATACCTTGAAGAGCCCAACTGTCACCTAAAGAGCACGACCACGAAAACCTTGGATGAATCAGGTGGTGACTTTCGTTGTTGCCGTAAAGCTGCTTCCCATTTTCAGAATCTTTTTTCAGACCCAACCATTTCTAAGTGTAAGTGTAACAAAGAACTTAGGTTAAGGCTCTGACATGTAACTCTGGTTTGCTGACATCGTCAACACTCGCGAGTTTTAAATAGTCAGTCCCCTGGCCGAGGGCTGACAGGAATGTGCTTCTTGAGGACTCTGTAGAAAGAAAAAGGATCTTGAGTTTCAAGACACAGGGGAAGCAAGCCAACAGGTGTGAAAAAGGAGGGAGGGGAGGAGGGGGAGGAGGAGGAGGGGGGAGGAGGAGGGTCTTCTATTTTGTGAGGCGGGGGGAGGAGAACGAGGGGGTGGAGGAGGTGGGAAGGGTCTTCCATTTCGGGAGGCCAGTGGTGAAAGCTCGGCTCTCCAGGCCAGCAGGACTGGAGGTTTGTGGGACGCAGGCCCAGAGCCTCACGCTCAGTCACGCATCCCGGCTTTAAACAACATGAAAGGAGCCAGTGAGAGGTCACCTTCCTCTTACATAATTCAAAAGGCTCCAAGTCCTCGGACCATGGACATTGAGAGGCACCTGCGGGGGGTCCCTGCACATCCCCATATTGGAGGTGCCTCTCAGGGAGCCAGTGTCAGCTCCCGCTTTGCATTTAGATTCCCGGGCCTTGTACAGAGGACACAGGGGAGACGGAGAACCGACCGTCAGCACTCCGAAGAGCATTAGTGCTGCTGAAAACAGACTGGGTTCTGGCAGCTCCTATGAGCCCGCCCAGTCGGTGGCCTTGTAGCGAAGGGGCCAAGCGGCTCAGTGCCCGCATCTCTTCGGCGGTCACTGTTGGAGAAGTCCTGAACACATGGCCGCTCTGAGACCGATGCATTTACAATTCCAGTGCAACAAATCCTGAGGTTTACTGAACCATCTAGGGTGTCACACGGACCCCAGGAGAGCACGCTGAGTCTGCTCATCCTTATCCCACTCAAGACACCACCTCGGCATCCTGGGAGGCGCTGTGCCACCAGCTGCCAGGCAAACAAGCAGTGAAAGAAGAGAATCTGTTTTCTCCTTTACGTTTCATTCTCATCCTCTATAGAGGATTCTAAAAACTCAGGCTCGCACAGCTTAGGACAGGCACAGGTGTTAGTCCCAAGGGGTGACTGGCGAGCTGAGCAAAAGTATCATCAGACAAACATCTAGCAGCGAGCAGTACATGTCCAGATTGTTCGGGGCGGGGGTGGGGGTGTGCTAGAGGGAGTCCTGAGCACATCGGTGCCAATCAGAGAGCCTCTGCAGGAATCTGGAACCGCAACAGGGAGCAGGACTCTGCACCCCCCCTTGTGACAGGGGCCTGGGATTCCGGGCTCACGTCTGAGAATGGGCGTCTGCCACCTACGGCGTGGCCTGGAGAAGCCGGGAATGCAGATGTGCCAGTGGAGGGAATAAGGCAGGGCCCACGAGGCAAAGTGTGTGTCTGATCACCCCCTTCCCTGCCCAGGGCAGGTTCGGGTAAGGCCACACTGCATTCGCACCCTGGTGTCTGAGAGTTCAGTTCCATTTTCGGTCTAGGTCATCTTAATAGGTCCTTTCATGTATGATCTAAGCCATCCAAAAGCAATTCAGAAATAAACTTTTCCCAACAAATTTCAAGAAAAGGAGGTCCTTTTTTTTTTTCCAGTGAATACAGGGATCCAGATATCAAAAATAAAGACTAGACCTGGATTTATATTAAAAATATTCTAGCCTATTTTTGCCCTTGAGTGCATTATGCTAAGTAAAATAAGCCAGGCAGGGAAAGCCAAATACCACATGGCATCACTTACACCTGGAATCTCTTTAAGAAGTCAGACTCCTAGAAAGAGCAGCAAAGTGGTTCTCGGGCAGGAGGTGGGGGTGGATACGGAGAGGTTGATAAAAGGGTATAAACTTTCAGTTAAAAGATAAATAGGGGTGCCTGGGTGGCACAGCGGTTAAGCGTCTGCCTTCAGCTCAGGGCGTGATCCCAGCGTTGTGGGATCAAGCCCCACATCAGGCTCTTCCACTATGAGCCTGCTTTCCTCTCCCACTCCCCCTGCTTGTGTTCCCTCTCTCGCTGGCTGTCTCTATCTCTGTCGAATTAAAAGAAAAAAAAAAAAAGAAGATAAGTAAGGTCTGAGGACCTCATGTATATCACGGTGACTCCGGCTAACATCACGCTGTGTAAAACTGAAATTTGCTAAGGGAGTAGAAATTAAATATTCTCATACACACAGAGATAAATATGTGAGGCAATTAATGTATGAACTAACTACATGGGGGGGGTTCTTTCATAATGTATACACACACCAAATCACCCGATGGACACTCGCAAAATCCTGCAACCTTATATGCCGATTATACCCCAATAAAGCCGAAATTTTAAAAATATCCTAGAACCGTGGATTATAACAAGTTATCTCAGAAAAATTATTTGATCCTGCCAAACTGTATTTAAGAGATTTGTTGTTGTTTTTTTAATTGCTCTACTGTGGGTTGATACATAAATTTATGGGGGAAAAGTAGAGAACTAAGTGATGACTGTAAACTCATTGCTGATTTTCCAGAACAGACTATATTTCTGCCTCCCACGTACTTCACTAATCATTTAAAAACTGAACTCCAAAGGGTGTGCTATGTATACATCTGAAGACCTGCATATTTTCTGTATTACACAACTGCTTAAATGAAACACACATTCCAGAGACAAAAGCCAAAGGCCGAAGGAAGCAAAGGCACCCCGGTCCCGGCCCGCCACCTGAGGTGGGAGGGGACAGGGAGCTCTCAAGGAGCATGGCCGACTTCCAGCCTCCAGAACGTGTATTTTTAAACCGTCCAGTGGATAGACACAATAATCACCTTTACTGCCGAAAGGGGCCTCAGAACATAAGGGAGGGGGGTTTGTCTCAAGAGCAAATTTTCATTTCCAAGTACAAGTACAGAGTGGATGCATTCAGTTCTAAGCAAAGACGCAGCCTATTCAAAACAAGTTTTCAGCTTTAAATCTCTCTTGCTCTCTTACAGATTTCCTTTATGCTTTGCTTTGGCCACAATAAGAGCCCACCTTTCCGGAGATGATGGTGGCTTGAGGGAGTGGGGAGCAGAAGCAGACAGAAGCTTCCCTGCACTGGGTGAGGCTGTGGGGCTTTTACCTGCTGAGAAGCGAGCGGCTGGTTTTGGGCACATATCCGCAGAGCTCTGGCTGCAAGGGCTAGTGTAGCAGGGGTATTTTTAGCAACAGCCTTACAGGTTTTGCTTCCTAAGTTTACCAATCTAGCAAGAACCTGTAACAAATAGGAGAGAAAGAACACTTCTATTTGCTTTCCATCTGGCTGCTTCCGAGCTGGAGTGGATTCTTGACAATGAACGACCCGATCGCACATGCTCAAATGTCAGGCCTAATTTTATCTCTGCCTACATCACATCTGTGGCCACCCAAATGCCACCTGAGGGGACAAGACCCATGTCACCTCCATCGCCTAATAATGTAATCATTGGGTAAAATCATAAACATGCTTCAAACGTAGTCTCGGGACCAGCTGGTTATTACTGAAATCGTGGGCGTGTTCGTGGATGGCTTCGGCGCTGAAACAGTGAGGAAAAGGGGCTCGCACAGGAAAGGCAGCAAAGATGAGGCGCATGTGGCTCGGGAGGTCCCGAAGAGCTAAGAGAAGCACAACCGGGCAAATGTGGGGCTGCACCCTCCAAGGTGAGGATCTCGTGGGTGTGGGAAACGGGGCTCCAGAGTCCTATGTCCTGAGGGGGGCCTAGCCCCAGGGCCTTCAGGGGGTCAGATACAGCTGCTGGAGGGCAGGGTCTGGCACGTGTGAGCTGTGTGACTTTGGGCAGGTTCTTCAACCCCTCTGTGCCTTCAGTTCTCATGGTACAACTCGGGATGATGATAAAAGCACCGATATGACAAGATCCCCGGGAATATTAAATAGGGGCTCATAGCAAGGAGCTATGGTTAGGTGTTGTTGCTCACTGACGGTGTTGGGGCTGTTCTTTCAGAAAGTCCCTCTGCCTCAGGAGCAGCATGACAGCCGGAGGCCAGGTAGAAGAGGCTGTGGGAGTGGGGAGAGCTCCAGCCAAGGGGGAAGGCCTTTCTTCTAGGCAGGAATCCAAAGTGCCAGAATGAAACCATGGCACAGCCTTGTCCCGCGAACTAGATGCCCCCTCACCGCCAACATAAGATCCAGGGGTGGCCTCAAGGCCCCCAGACACAGGAATGCCACACTCACCCCAGAGCACCGCACAATCCCACGGGTGAGAACGGACGGAGGGAGCAGAGAAGATTCTAATTCTCTTGCGTTGCTCCAGGAGCAGTCAAGACGGCAGCTGGGGGCTGCATGTGGCCCACGAGCCCCTTGCTGGGCTCTGGGTTCCAAACAGGTGTCATGGGGCCGTGGTCTCTGCCCCAGAGTTCACTTTGCCACAATTCACCCACACGGACGGGATCTTTCTTCAAATTCACATGGGGTGCCGGACAGCCTTGCCTTCCTGAGGCAGGGACGGAGACAAATACCCGATGAGGGAACAGACTGCAGTCACACGCACTGGCACAAACAGGAATTCAATCACAGCCGGAGAGTCCGTGTCATCCGACTGAAATGGCCTCCCGTCGCAGCCGCCCCCACGGTCCCACTGCCTAAGACAGCGTTTATTTTTATCGTTGGAAAGGGTTGGCCATGCATCTGATCTGTAGGAGGGAGAGGCCTGAATTTGCTAAGCATCTGAAACTGTTTAAGATTATTAATGACAATTAGATGCTGAAAAATCCAGAGTCCTAAGAGTGATTTTATTTGAGGATAATCATTATGACTCAGACTTGAACCTGAAATCAGCTTGACATTTCCTACTCCCCGACTGCTCGTCTGCTGAATGGGAACTCAGAAAACCATCAGTGAATTCATTCTGCTAATTGTAGTGACACAGACATTAAGAATAACGTTTCTATCCTTGCTTCTCCACCACATCATGAGACGAAAGAAGGAAAAGAGAGCTGGCGGGTCTTACCAAGCACTTGGACTGTTGCCTGTGTTCATCTTGGTCTCCCGAACACAGACGGATTCTTCCAGAACATGCAGTCTTTTTAATACAAGGCCACATTCTCACGTTTATCCCCTTAATTCCTTCTAGAGTGGAGGAGGATGGGGCATAGGTATCGCGAGCTGTGAAGCTCACAGACTTAAACAGCACAGGCACTTAACCCTGCATCAATCAGACTACTAGAATATATTTGCTGCAAACATCTCGTTGTTAACTTGCAATCAGTCGTTATTGCACAACCATCTAAAGCGGTCTACGGAGGCACGTGGAAGAGCCCCATCTGCTGCTCTGCCCTTGGGGCTGGCTCTCCACATCCCTTCCCATCACCCTGGTCTTCTTCCAAAGTTCCCGCTCCAACTCGGGAAACCATCTGCTGCCTCCAATCAGAGTCCCCAGGAAAATAAAGTTTCTCTCGACAGCACACAAACACAACACGTAAAGATGGTCTGTTGCTCTCTCTTCCCTAATCTGATCACGTTCCTTCCAAAGGGGGCCTGGCTGCCCCAGGAAATGCCAAGCACTATTTGAGATTTCATTAGAGTAAACCCTGCTGTCACATCAAACCACACAGGATTCTAAGCACAGACATTTTTTCCCCCCATTTTGTCTGAGCTGTCTCGAAATTATGGAACGACAATACTCTGGAGAGAATACCACTCAGCCAGCACTTGTCCCTTACATTATTTGATTTGTAAGTTAATGTGAATAGAAAAAAAAGAAAAATACCCTAGCATGTATTGAGCGCCTACTGAATGCTGCAAATTGCACTAGGTACATACTATATATTCCCTTGTTTAATCCTAACAGGACCCTGGGAGGTAGGAATTAATTTGGCAAAATTTTAATTATTATGAGGTCACGTCAGAAGCATTAGAATAAATCACTTACTCAGACATGTATTTAAACATGAAATAAAGTAACACGTTTTGGTGCCCCACAGACCCATCCTTCTACTTTCTTGGCGAGGAGAACAGGACTTACTCAAGTGCCTCCAAATCACACACGGAAGGCAAGAGCCGGGGCTCAGCTCAGTCTACCTGCGTCCACTTGGCCCGACCCGGCCCCATGCACGCATGTCTTTCTGACCAACACAGGATCTTATTCCCAGGTTAGTCCAAGGTACACATAAAGACATGGTGGCTTGGGGAGGCTTGGTAACTTGCCCAAGGTCTCAGGGCCAATAGGTGAAGGAGTAGCCAGGATGTGACCCTCCCTCCAGCCCGAGCAATCCTAAATCCAGTCTTTGTTTAGACTATGTTGACTTTCAGGGTAGTTTTTTTTTCAAGTGCACTCTTCCCCACAAGTGAAATATTACAGGACCTTTGGTGGGGGAGGGGGTGGGCAAAGTCCAAGCAGAGAGAGGCAGGAATCTGGTCCAAGCTTCTACCCCTGCTTCTGGTGGCGGCTGGCTACCCTTGGTGCTCCCGAGCCTCCCTGTGTCTCCTCCCGGTGTCTCTCCTCCTGTTATCTGGACATGGGTCATACTGGATCAAGAACCCACCGTCCTCCTATGCAGCCTCATCTGAACCTAGTCTTAATTACACCTGCAAAGTCCCCTCTTCCAAACAGAGTCACATTCACAGGTACCGGGGGCAAGGACCCCAACACGCCTTCTGGTGGGAGCACAATTCAAGCCCTAACACCTAGTCTTCCTGAGAAGCCATGGAAAATCCTGCCCATTCCTCCTCCTGCGCCCTTTACCCAAATGACACTCATGATGGAGTCTAACAACGGTGTAAACACGTCAAGTGCGCTGGCGACACCAGCTGAGAAAGAAGGCAGAGAGCCCTGTGTGGGTCGAACTGGAGTTAACACAAGAATGAAGGTTCAGAGCACTCAGCTCTGTTCTGGGTCAAAATCTACTCTTGCTCTTATGCAAGGGATGCCTGTTTTGTTTTTTTAATTTTTCTTCTTATAAATAATGTCGTCTTCTAAAGCCCACTTGAAAAAAAAAACCAAAAGACAAAAAAAAATTCTGCTGCAGCTGGGTGGACTAATTATTCCAGCATTCTGTTAACCTCTTTTCAAATGAAAAGCAGCATTCCAAAATTTCTTCACACATCATCAAAATTAGAACTAAAATGCTCCAGGAAATCTACTTTTCTCTATCTCTAATGTTGACAATTTGGAGAGCAAATGTGACCCTTGTCAATACAGCAAAGACCATCTTAAAAACGGTGCTTAAGGGGCACCTGGGTGGCTCAGTGGGTTAAGTACCCGACTCTTGATTTCAGCTCAGGTCATGATCTCAGGATCAGGGGATGGAGCCCGTGTCAGGCTCTGTACTCAGCAGGGGAGTCCGCTTGAGATTCTCCCTCTCCCTCTGCCCCCCCCCCACAAGCTTGCTCTCTCTCAAAAAAAAAAAAAATATATAAATCTTGGGGAAAAAAACCCAAAAACAGTGCTTCATTTGCAAGCGAGGCAAAGCCATAATTATGGTTGGCCAATCCTGTTCATTAAAGCTTATTTTTTGAAGAACAAGTTTTCTCTGGTTGAGAGGTACATTCAAAGGCTCTTAAAAAGTTCTCTAGAAAGAAGATTTTTAAAGAGAAAACCAAAACACTGAGAACACATTTACAAAGCCACTTCACCAACACCACACCTGATTTGCTGTCAAGTTTCTTCGATCTCCACTGGCAGGAAAAGGGTGAGAGAGCCTCTCAGGGAACTCACAGAGGCTGCATATTTTAAAAGCTGAAATTCACCACCTGAACAGGAAGCCAACAGGGTGGACATAGGGGTTTTGGACCTGCTGATTGTCCTTTGGCAATCCTGTTCCTTTCGGGAAACACCTGGGCTGAAACCCACCAGCCACTCCTGCGCTGTGACCTTGAATCGTCATTGCCCTTCTTGGGCTTCAGTTTCCCGATAAGGACGACACAGCCTGCCTTGCAGGTTTGTCGTAAAGGTTAAAACTAGCACACGTACAAGGTACCTTGTGGGACACGAGGCCCACAGCAGATATTCAATGAAGGGTGGTGATGCTGCCGATTTGTACTAATGCTTCTGCTGTTACCCGAATGGTCCTTGATACTAAGGAGCACTAGACCCTATGGCCAGTCTGCCCTGAGCTTCCAGATTGCCTCCCCCATCACAAATGGAAAACCCGCTTCCCGTTCCCAGAACCCTGATGATTTCTGGGACAGCCATCCCTGACCCTTTTGTGTCTCCTTCTCAGGTCATCGGGGAGAGGGATGGACTGATCCGAGTCCCCAAGGATGACTCGGACCCCCTTTCCTGGGGGTGGGGGGGGGGAGAGGGGAGCAAAAGCAATATAAACTGAGATTCTTCTCAAAAGGGAGATTTGAAACAAAACCTCAATGAACAGTTTGAGTATCCCTAAAAAAAAAAAAATAACCTCTATTTCTTGGCAGATAAGGTTTCTGTTGGGAACAAATCTACATTGTGACCTGTCTCACCATCTCCAGCTAAGCCGCTTGGTCTTACCACGCGTTCCCTGGAGGTCAGGTTTCTTCCCAGCACCTACAGTCTGCAAAGCCGGCCTCCTGGTAACTGATCTTCACCCCACCTGCACAGGTCAGATTAGAACTTCCAGGATATAGAACCTATCCATTAGTTATGTTTTAAATGACATCAAGAAGAGCTTCAAATTCATCAGCATATGAATGCGGGATTAGCCACACTCAGATTCATTCTAGGCTACAGCTACAATCCTTAGGAGGAGGAAGAGGGTTTTTTTAAGCTGTGGAATTCAGGAAATGCCATTAACTGGGCAATCTCTGGGGGGCACAGAGCTGCCCTGCCCCTTTAGGCAGTATCCCAGATCTAGGCCATCAATCTAGATGATGTGGAAATCAGGGCTGCTGTCACCCCTACAGAGGAAACCTGGGAACTGGGATGGGGTGAGGGGTGGGGCCAGCCACGCTGCATTCTGGAGAGAACATTCTCTATTTCTGTACTCCAGCATAATTACCTTAAATTTAAGGCTACTACGGAAAAATATTTAATCTATCAAGTGAAACAAAAAAGGCAGATTTTAAGGAGTGCATATAAAGAATGGTTCCATTTGCATAAAAACCATACATAAATGCATATAAATCCAGAAAGAGATCTGAAAGGTAGTAACATACCAAGGGTTAAGGGGACTGTTTAAGACTAGAATTATGGGTGATGAATAGGTTTTCTCCTTGTTTGCTGACTTTATTCTCTAATTATGGGTGCCGTAAACAGGAATGACTTCATTAGAAGAGAAAAACATACACACTTTCATCCACTGTTTGAACTCAAGTTTGCCTGTTCTAAATATGGTGCTGCCTGCACCGGCTACATTTCCCATCACTTCTCCTCTCGACAGTACCTACACTATGTCTTCTGTCTTCCTTTTAACTTTCCGCAGTACCCGCCAAACATGGCAGCCCCCCCTCCCTTCTGATTCTTGAAGCATTTGCCCTTTGCCTCCCTTCTTGTCATCCCCAACCCCTTGGCTTCCCATAGCTTCGCCCTAGTCCAGCTAAGAGAAACAGCATGAGCCACAAACGAAATTTAAATTTTCCTAACAGCAATATTTTTTAGAAGGGAAAACAAATGGATAAAGTTAATCTTAACATTTTATTTAATCCAATATATCCCAAATATTATTTTAACATATCAATATTTTTAAATGGAGTTATTTTACAACTGGGGGTTTTTGGGTACTAAGTCTTTGATATCAAGGGTGTATTTTTTTTTAAAACATTTTACTTATGACAGAGAGAGAGAAAGCATGAGTGAGAGAGTGTATGAGATGCGGGGAGAGGGAGAAGAAGGTTCCCCGCTGAGCAAGGAGCCTAACAAGGGTTCTATCCCAGAACCCTGGGATCATGACCTAAGCCGAAGGCAGGCACTTAACCGACTGGGCCACCCAGATGCCCCTCAAGGATGTATGTTATACTAACAGCACATCTCAGGACTGGCCACATTTCACGTGCTCAGTAGCCACATGTGGCTGACTGGACTGTACTGGACAGTGGGGTTGTTCTGGCCTTTATGTCTGTTTTCTCTTCCACTCATGGCTCATCCAATATTCCATCTCAGCAGGGCCCAGATTTGTCAGTCCCTCCAAGTCATGGTTCTCAACTACAGATCAACACGTCCTTGTAACTTGGTCCTGTAGTCACAACATGGCCCGAATGAGCACCACATGAGCAATGGTCTTGAAATCTATCTGATGACTAAGTATTTACCGAATACCCACGACATGATGAACGCAGATAGGACCATTACTGTCCTCAAGGTCCTCACACCGTCCTTAGGGAAAAGCCACGTGAACAAACCACTAGGATACATACTACACGCAAGGAATGTACTTGTTAGGAAACCACAGGGGAGAACACGTTATGATGCATTCTGTGGGTTTCAGAGTCTAGGAAACCTTCAGAGAGGAGTCCATCCAAGAAAAGGAGAGGGTGGTCCAAGCCAGGAGAAGGCTGCACAAAGGCTGAGAAGCATGAACTCAGAGAGTCTTCCCACAAAAAGACACACAGCGTGCAAAAGCAGGGGGAGATCAGCAGGAAGTCGGACTAGTGTGAATGATCTTGTATGACCTGCTGAGTAATTTGAACTTTATCCCGTGAGCAATGAAAAAATCACTGACAAGCATTTTTGCAAGAGCCTAATACTACCAAATTTGGGAGCTATTAGCTCTGGCAGAGGGTAGGGTAATTGAAGGGGGAGGGAAAGTGACAAAAACATAAGGGAGACAGGCCTCAGCATTTCCAGTTAGCTGCTCTAAAGAACTCGACAGAGCGCCAGGAGGCTTTGGGACTCGGTGTAGCCCTGAAGAAAAGCGGGTGCGGATAAAACTGACTTTGGCGTTAAATCTTTCGATGTGTGTCTGGTGGAAATCTCAGACAAGAGGCCTGTGGTGTTAGAATTAGAGTCAGGACAAAACCTCAGGGACACCCACACTGCTGGGCATCTAGTTGGAAGAGCCAATCAAGGAGGCAGAGGAGGACGAGGCAGAGTGGGAGGGAAGGCTGGGAGGTGCACACGGCCGTTGGGCAAGAGACATGTTTCGGGGGAAAGGACACTTTTCATGAGGAATTAGTTCTGTAGATTCCTTCCATCCATGTGAGGTATTCAATCTCTAACAAGTTGTTGCCGAGTTCCCAAGCTAATCCGAAAATCAATTTTTTATTAGCCAAAACTCTCTTTTGAGGGAAACGATCAATGTGTGTAAGTAAAACCCTAAACCTCTGCCTTTACCAGCTCTCGGATCTGAACCAATTTTATAAATGAAGAATTAGCTGTCGAATAAAACCAGTGAAACACAGGCTCGTCAGTTGAGGGGTGACTGGTCTGTCCTTTCTAAAGTCTAACTCTCTACATTAGCCAGCCCAGTCAAAGGTTAGCCTCGTAGCTTCTCCAAGCTCCATACTATTCCTTCTTCTGGAACACGGGGACAATGGAAGGGTCCTGAGGAAGAGGAGTGACATAGTTCGTGGCCCAAGCCCACTATTTGGTAAATGTTGGCTTCCTTCCCTTTTCCCATCTCAGCATTTGGTTTCATTCCCAAGGAGTGGTAGAGCATAAAAGGCAGGGCTTTTGGAGCAAAAAAAGATCTGAGTTTGGTTGGATTGTCAGCCTCCCACTTTCTAACTACATTCAAGCAAGTGATGAAAACGCCTCCGTTTTCTTCCCCATCGGGTGTAACAGGTGAAATAGCACCTAGCACAGAGGAC
This sequence comes from Ailuropoda melanoleuca, assembly GCF_002007445.2. NCBI lineage: Eukaryota > Metazoa > Chordata > Mammalia > Carnivora > Ursidae > Ailuropoda > Ailuropoda melanoleuca. The sequence goes on along the minus strand of NC_048224.1, from coordinate 128,488,776 downwards.
GCCACCAAGGCAGAGACCCTGGGCCTCCTCTTCGTCCTTCTTCCTAAGTTAGAGAACTGCAGGGGTCAGGCAGTTTCCTCCTTCCACACATTTCTGAGAGGACTAGTCTTGACCAGTTTGGCTGAACACCACCAGGTTCCTGACAACAAGACTCACCTGTCCCTTACCATGGTGGGTTTCGCAGTGAAGAACCCGCCGCTAGGTCTTGAGGCCACAGAGCTCCCCATGAAGACCAGATGCTCATGGGGATCACAGACCAGTCACACCACTGCTCTCCCAGTCTCTGGGCGGTGGGTCACCGCACATGCACTACTCTGCTCCCACAGACAGCACAGGCTGCAGCCACGTGGCCACCCTGGGTCCCAGAGATAAACCCACGTAACACTTCACACACATGGACAAATGAAAGGGGCCAACCAAAGGAATGTGCAGCAAAGAAAAGGGACGAGGGAAAATGCAAATTGGAGGTAAACAGAGTCACAGGAGAGCCTAGCATGGAAACTCGGCACTGCCCAAGTTCGAGATGCTCTGGGAATGTGCAGCCAAAGCAAGCCAGGGAAGGTGAATTTATCGGCATAAATGTGGAAAGTGGTCGTGAAGAAAGGATGAAGGTATCCTAGAGGAGGGAGGCTGGCCACAGCCTTCCCACGAAAAGAAATTCTCAGGGATAGGTCATGACACTGCAAACACAAAGGAGAAAACGCTGGAAGCTGATCCATACCTTACGGAGGAGGCCAAGTGACCAAGGCAGAGAAAAGACGCTCACGCTGTCATAAATCACGTGGCAATGACTGTTCAAACAGCTCCTGATGAGTTTTATTTTTTTAAAGATTCTATTTATTTGAGAGGGAGAGAGCAAAAGAGAACATGAGTGTGTGTGGTGGGGACAGAGGGAGACACAGGCTCCCCACTGAGCAGGGAGCCAGATACAGGGCTCGATCCCAGGCAGGCGCTTAACCAACTGAGCCACCCAGGCTCCCCGGCTCGTGATGAATTTTAAAATTCGCAAATGTTTCTGATGTTTTAAAATATGGGGTACTACATAAACATTACTTTTACTATTTTCTCTATGCATTGACACTGACAGCATTTTTAATGTTTTGACAAAAAAATGTTTAAAGGTCAGGGAACAATCGTCATTTAAAATTCTGGCTCTGCCTCGTTGTGCAACTTTAGTAGAGTTTTTCTACCTCTCAAAGCCCAAGTTTGCCCTTCTGTGAAATGGGGACATAACCAACCTCCGTCCCGGCCACGGAGAAGGTTGGACAGGATGTGTTTACACATTTAAAGCAGCCGGCATTCTGCCTGGCACGGGGTCAGTCCCCAAATGGTGGCCAATACCAGGGTTACACTTTCCCCTCTAAAGACAAATAATCCAACAAGATTCATGGAGGAAGAAAGGAGTTTTCCTAGGGGAACAGAAACGACATTTAAACATTCTTAGTCACTGCCTTCTTTTCATTACAAAGGACCGTGAACTCTGCTTCTTCTGCTAAAACGATCACCGTCAAGCCTAAGAGTTCACGACACAGCAGAAAGAGTGTGCCGGCCACCGAGAGCCAAGGTTTAAAGATGCCGAGACCAAATCAGAGAACGTTCCTTTGTGGCACATGTTTTATTTTTGAAGGTTACATGGAAAGACAGGACTACTACGTGCTAACTAGCAGACCAAAACACAAACCCGGGGACCTGCTACCTGTGAATTTACGGCCAGGCCAGCTGAGGTCATGACTTTTTAGTGCCTGGGCAACAGGCCAGAAGGGGTGAACACCGAAAAGTAAATGCAGGCCTCCGACCTGCAAGACGAAGGTCAGCATCACAAGCCATTTCTCAGGTCATCACTTTAGTTTGCAAAGGTGATGCCAATTAAAATCATGACACTCACGGGCCTGAAAGCAGCTTGCACCATCCCAAACCCACCACACAGGGGGGCTGACTTCTTGGTTTCTAGGTCTGGGGGCTCCCACCCTCCACTGCCCTATAGGCTCCTCACCAGCAGCCCGGGGTGTCTCAAGGCAACAACAGTGTCGTCCTTCTGGACCCATCAGCCAACAATGCACATGCTTGTTGACCAAATGAATGAATGAAACCAAGCCTTAGAAGCAGCTTCAAAGGTCCTTAGATAAAAATGATACTTATGAGAAAAACTTCTGGTGACTACGGGTAAAAATGAGAGGCTAGAAAGTCCTACCCCATTACCTGTAACATTACTGGCTTCCATAATCAAGCCCAGGACAGTGAGAGAAACTTCTGGAAATGGGGTTGGGCCCCACTAACGGCACACCAAGATGAAGCTACTGGTGGGGGTGGGGGAGTGTACATTCCATTTTCACCAGCCTTAAATCAACTCTCAGCAGCCTTGCTAATAATGACAGTATTTCCCAAAATAAACAGAGGCCTACAGTTAGGTATGGGGTTTTCTAAACACCAAGGGGAAAGGAGACTCACAAATTCCGACCACCACCATGGTCAAATAATGAGTGCATTCTGATGAATGGAACTTTCTAATTAAAGGGGCATACATTAACTTTGAGGTCTTTCAATCCACTAGTCAAATACAGTCCAGGGTCTTTGAATTTCCTGATCATCTGCTATTCTTCATGCGTCTGTCCAGCTCTTAACCTTCAAAGTCCGTTCCAACCACGGGAGTCTATAGGACTTCACTCCTTTTACACATATGGAGGTTACTAACTTGGACAAAAGATTTTCTTGTGCATATAAACGTATGTCCTGTATTTAAAAATCTAGGAGTTCCTTTACATTAAGCATTTCAGAAGACGAAATGAGGATTATACAAGGTCTACTTACTGAAGCGGTGGGACAAGTTCGGAATAGGACTTTGCTTAGGAGCTCCAACTGTTAACAGTTACTCACAGACATGTTCCCCCAAACCGCAGTTAACATCACGGGGACCAAGTCCACACCATCTAAGTCTTTTTGTAGGTGCTCCCCCCAAAAAGCCCCAAACAAAATCCAAAGTAAAAAAAAATTTAACAGTTTCACTGAAGTGTAATGTACATTCTATAAAATTCAATCATTTTAAGTATTCAATGACCTTCAGTAAATTTGTAGGACTGTGCAAACATCACCACAATCCATCTGTAAAACCTCTCCACCTCCCTAATCATCCCCTCGAGCCAGTCTGCAGTTGATTTCTGCTCCCCCTCGCAGCCCCAGAAACCACCTGCTTTCCACCCCTATAAATTCACTTCACATGAATGGAAGCAACACCTCATCATTTGTATCTGGCTTCCCTCACTTAGCATAATGGTTTTTGAGGTTCATACATGTTGAACATATGCCATCAGGGTAAATTTCACTGATTTTTCAGTGAAGAGCTAGCCTTTCCCGTCAAGAGGCAGCTACCCAGAGAAAACATCCAAGGGAAATCAAAAACCCCACCCGGGGCCAACTGGTCACCACCAGGTGTGGAGCAGATGACCACAGGGCCACACCGGGGCCTGACACCTCTTCTCTCATTTACCAGAGAGGGCTATTTCACTCACCCGAGGCACCCTCAGCTGCAGGTCGGACCATTCCTGCCTCCACCCCCATCCTGAGGGGTCAAAAAGAACCAGCTACCCGGCCCCTTAACTCTCTCTCAGCAAAAGAGCTGTTCAATTTTCACCCTCATGAGATCTTCAAGTTCCTCCTTGTTCTTCATTTTACCTTTTCTCTCTCTAGAGAACTCTATGGGGGGGGGCGGGGAGAATGGGTTTGCCTGATAAGGTCAATGGAGGAGGTGGTTTGGCGAACTAGACCTGCCTGCGTTTGGAGAGTAGTAGCTCACGGAAGGCAAAAATGACCATCTTTGGCCATTCGTGACTGTGGTGGTTAAAAAAACTGTGTGTGGGGTGGGGGGAATGCAGCAAGGCATTCTTGGGAGTGAAGGAATGAGCATGAGATACAAATTAGTTCCTTAATAGAGGCAAAAGGACAAGCAGACACTGGCACTGGGCCCTCACAGGAGACTGTAAAGAAGTGGGAGACATGCATTTCTCTAAGCGCCCTGGCTTTGTTATTCCGGGGGCGTGATTACAGCTTTCCATCCAAGGTAATAGCTGACTTCGAGCCAGAATGTGGCAGCTGCACCCAAGGCATGGGAAGCTCCTTCTTGCCCTCCTGCTTCTCAGCAGGGGAGCTCAGGGTGGGTACAGAGGGTCTGCAGATGGGGTCAAAATTCAGGGGTGCCTACAGTAAGTGTTCCTTAAAAGGAAGCGGCTTCCTTAGGGGAAACAGTGTTTGTCTGTGACTCAATGGCCGCGGCCAGGCTGAGGTGTGTTAGTTGTGAAATCTGGTCACCCTAATTCACAAGGTGGCTCTGCGACAATTCCTGCCCAGGCCCCCAGCTTTCGCTCAGAGCCCAATTTTCAGTTTCTGCTTTTTAAAGAGGTCCAAGCCATATGCCACCGAGTACATGTTCACTCAAATAAATAAACAATGAAAACATTTGCTCCTTAAGGCCAGTTAAGTATTCCTCTGTGTGTTTTCAATGTACCATCATTTCTTGGCTTGTCCTCCCCCGCCGCCCCACAAAAGCCCACCAAAAGGTTTAGACAGTCACGTTACTTTATTCTGTTGTCATGCCTGCTCTTCAGTCATTAGCCCCTACGAAGATTAAATGATATGCTGTAGTCTAGAAAACTCTAAGCTTTCAACAGGAATCCAAGTCCCAGGAGTGTCCTGGAAATTGAAAAAGTACACAAATGCCGAGTTTCTAAGTCACCACCAGGAAAATTCAAAATAAGAGAAGAAAATGGGCCACACATCTTTAACGGGGCTCAGAAAACTGGCACCTCCACATCCACGGTGATTTCAGGCTCCTCGCACTGGCCCCCAGCCCCACACAACAGAAGCTCTGTCTTCTTGAACCAGGCCCGTCACACTTACCCAGGGACCAGCTCCTCCTGCATCTCTTCACCCGGAGAACTTTCCGGGGGTAAATGCGTGTGGAAGGGAGAGAGAGAAAAGCCTATAAACCCAGGAGAGAGAAAGAAAGTGCATCGAGAAGGCCAGGAGCCAGGTCACCGCACCTCCCCTGCTCCCTCCACATGGGACCTTCTCAACGCCTCAGCACCACTGACATGTTGGGGGGATAACTCCTCATTGTGGGGGCCGTCCCGTGTACGGTTGGTGGGTCAGCAGCATCTCTGGCCCGTACTCGCCGGATGCCGTCACAGGACAACCAGCACCATCTGTAGACATGGCTAGAGGGTCCCCAGGAGCAGACCCCTGGTCGGCACCCACCACAGAACCATCGATTCCAGGGTTGGAACGACCCGGAAGATCATCTAGGCCGAGGCCCATTGTTTAGGAGGAGTTTAACAGAGTCCTTTAAAGAGTAACTCTCCAAGGTTACTGCACCCCCCTTGCTTATCGGCAACACAGAAACCAAAAGCAATGGTACCCAAGCACGCCAACACTTTCGGAGAAGTCTTTTTTCAAAGAATGTTGTTGTTGTTGTTGTTGTTATTATCATCATCAGACATATTTCAAAACCATTACTTGGTAAATAAAACAGTATTAGTAATGCTGTTCAGGCCTACTTTTTTTTTTTTTTTTTTTTTTTAAGTGCAGAGGGAACGGGGTGGGGGGGTGGCCCCACTTGGGAAAGTGGCTTTCCCTAGCTACTGAGATGCGCAGATCTGATAAGGCCAACAGGCAGAAAAGCAAAAATTGTTTACATTTATAGAATATATTTTGTATATATTTATAAAATTACTATTTTATTGACTATAAAATTTCCCCTGGAAATCAGCCCATTCAAGAAAGAATGTAACGCACACAAATCCTGGTGCTCTACAAGGAGGGATCCCAAGCATCCGCCCGTGTTCCTTCAAAGAACAGCCATTTATAGAGGGGCCTACAAAAATAAGATGTGGTTTGGACGATTACTATTAAATCTGGAGAGATACAGGTCCACATGCCTGACAGGGGTCCAGGACCCTAAGGTAATGTTCCCAGTGATTGCCAAGTGACTTACGCAAAAGCCTGGCAGTAGGGTAGCCTGGGCAGTAGGGTAGCCTGGGCCATGCTCTCCTTCCTCAGGCACTTGGTAACCGAAGACCTTTCCTCTTGGTCTTGATTAATCTCACTGTGGATACAGCACTCTCAGGGCAAGGGTGTGGTCAAAATCTGAGTTTGGTGGGGTTTTGCTATACTGTGGGGACCTAGAAGGAGTTTAATCAATAAATTCTTAAATGATTATTTGGGGGTAACATTAGACACTATTCAAAGGTGACAGACATCAGAACAAAAGAGCAATTTTTGGCGTGCCTGGAGCATTTTAGTCCCAACTGATTAGCAGTGCAGGTGAAACAGCAGATAATCTAGGAAGCAGGAAACAAGCAAGAATGTATCAACAAAGAACTATTTACAAGTAGTGAAGAACGAGGATCAAATGCACGCATTATTAAAACGGTGATGATCCACACACCTTAGCTTTTCTGTGCTGTAGTCACACCATTCCAAACAACTCTGCGTTACTCTTTTCTTAAACTCTCAAACAGAACTAAAGAATGACATTTCTTGCTAAGGCTATTCACAGAGAGGGGAAAAGAAAATGAAGGAAGGTAGGATCTTCGTAGAGTTCTTATAATTTGTGAATTCAGGGTTCCAAGTGGGATACTGGAGTTAAAACCTTAATGTAGGGGCGCCTGGGTGGCTCAGGTGGTTGAGCGGCTGCCTTCAGCTCAGGTCTCAGCTCAGGTCGTGAACCCAGGGTCCTGGGATCGAGCCCTGTATGGGGCTCCCTGCTCAGTGGAGAGCCTGCTTCTCCCTCTCCCTTTGCTACTCTCCCCGCTCGTATTCTTTCTCCATCAAATAAATAAATAAAATCTTTAAAAGTAATAATAAAATAAAACCTTAACGTAGTTTTTTGGGGCCCAAACCTTATCTCTATGAATATTTTTCTTTCTTGAGCAATGATGCGGTCTTCCAGAACAGCCACAAAGCTCAAAGCTTGGGAGTCTCTTGTAGAAGAGGAAAAGAAAGATCATTTGAATGTATAATGTCCAAGTCCTCACTGCCATAGGCAGCCCTATTTTCCTGCACTTCACCTGCTGGGATCCACCTTTCAAATGGAGCCAGCCAGAGCATGCTTTTATGTTTCTTGGCTGGTAACTAATTCTCAGTGCAAGACAGGGCCGGTGCAAAGAGAAAAGGCTGCTTTAAGCAAAGGTCAATATTAACAGGATATGGCAGGCACAGAAAAACATTTTGTAACAACGGTCAACTATGCATGGTAGAATTTCTTTCTTTTTTTTTTTTTTTAACTTTCTTTGGGTTCATTAAAAAAAAACAGAAATAGGTATTACTTAACAAAGTTAAAATCAATTTATGTTTTTTTAAAAAATGAAATATAACCAGCATTTTCTGAAGCTGCGAACTGCGGTGGCTGAAATGCCCAGGCCTGCTCATGGCACCCCCAACCAAACCCACGCTTTCCCATTCCATCCCTTCAGCCAGATGGCATCCAAGCAGGACGCCTCTGCGTTTGGCAGCCCACTCAACTTACGACGTGCTAGTCTCATTGAGCACAAAGTCTGAACACTATGATAGAAGCACCCAGCTTGGTCTGTGACCACATCAGTTCCCGACGCCTGCTATGTGTAGTTCCTTCAGATTTCAGCAGCACAGCAAGAAACAGCAGTCACTCATCGGCAGGTGGAACACCCCTCATCTGCAGCCCTACGTTATCGCACACTCTGCGGTGCTGTAAGGCCAGAAAGCTCCTTTATTAGGCTCCAAGCTCATAGAAGGCAGGGGCTGTGTTTAACTCCTCCGTATAGTGCTTAGGATTAGTAAGTGACGAAGAAAAGACGCCGCGTCAAAGGTCAACAGCATCGACACAGACAAAAACAAGCGGTTTGCCGTGTTCCTGGGAACAGCTGGCAGAACACACTCAAATCACTGAAAACCACCGGTAAACCAGAAGGAATAAAGCTGATCACTGCGTCCTTACAAGATCTTTCATACAAACAGATGCAAAAAGAAATACAAGGCACAGTTCCGTAATTGGCTCTATTTACTACTTTAGGAATTGTGTTTTTCTGTGATAGTCGGTTAAGTCTGACAAACATCTGCCGAGCCCCATCTCTGAGCAGGTATGGGCTACCTCAGTGCAGTCCCCATATTGCAAGATGTGCCAACATGAGCCATAGTTTCTTGACCTTTTCTCGGTAAAATGGGCAAAATGAGGCCTCTTTCGAAATGACGGGATGACGGCTAAAAATGGAAGTTTGCACAAAGTGCCTAGTATATGACAGGTGCCCAGAAACATAGGGTGGACCCAAGGCCACCGGGTAACACTGAGTTCTGGGCTTGGGGGCCATTTCCATCTCAGTCCCGGATGGCCTGACACACACAAATCCTGGATCGACCTTTTTCTTAGCCTGTTTTGTGGTTCATTTCATTTTCCACCTCTCTGCCTGTTCTCAACAGAAATGTCAAGGTCAAAATGCAAATGCATAGGACGATGGCAAACAAGATAGGGGAGAGTGGAGAATTCAGAAATGAACTGGCTAATGATCTCCTTCTGAGCCACTGAAAAAGACAAGGAATTCATTCAAGATTTATCTTTAACTCCTAGATACTACTGACAACTTCAAAGACACAGAAAACAACATTTAATACACTCAATTCCTCTGGGGGGAGGGGTTCCACAGGACACTTTTGAGAATTTAATGAAAGAAAGAGGCTTTCTTCTCCCAAGTACACATACATACTGAAACTCTGCTTACATTCAGACAATTCAGAGACACAGGTCCCTACCCCAGACCCCTCCCCCACAGCAGTAAAAAAAGAGAATCAGGCAGACCTTATGATTAAAATATGGAACACGCTGACTTTTAAAAATTATTGTACACACAGCTGGCTGCGGTCCCAACAATTTTTTCGTTCTAGGTTGTGTTAAATTCCAAAGAACAAAATAGCATGAAGCAAGCCTGGGAAGTTTGTGAAGCCGGCCTCTGGTCCAAAATGCCTGCTGCTTCACCAAATAATTAAGCCATTACTTCACCCTCTATTGCACACCTGCAATATAATTGCTTCACGAAACCACGCTCCCAGATGGCTCTGAGAGAGGTAAGTCCACATAATAAAAGTTCATAGGCAGCTCGGTTCTTTGGACAAGGTTTTGGAATGACGGAGGTGCTGCCCAAGGCAAACACATCATCTCATTAGCTCCAGTTGATTAGCTAAGCTGAACTTTGCAGTGGAAACCCCACATCCCGTCCTTGGGGGCGGGGGGGGGGGAAGCGGTGCCCCGAAGGCAACCAGACTGTATTCTAAACAATAAATAAATAAATAAAGCACAGGGTCCCACGTGCTGACTTGAAGAGTGCAGTCTACAGTCAGGTGACAAATAGTCATTTGCTGTCACTGAAAGATCCAAATCAACAATCCCAAACCACTTTTTATTTGTAAAATGCTGGGCAGTTTTGAAGCACTTGAACATGACTCAAAACCTCAGAAGGCAGGTAGCACTGTGGCCAACACACTCGCTGATTGGCAAATGTGCCAGGGGTGGAGGAGCAAAGAGGTCCCCTTCTTCCAGCAGCCATGAAAATGCAGAATGCCAAGTCAGCCTCAGGGAGGACGAGGGTTTGCTCAAGGAAAGGAGCACTGAACCGGATTCTTAGAGGGAGAGTAATTTTGTACAGAGACCTGGGATGGGAACAGGCTGGAGAAACAGCAGTGAAATCCAAAAGACGAGCGTGTGCAAATACAAAGGCAGAGAGGAAAGACTGGGCAGGATCTCATGGCTGGGTGTGCCTGGTGTCTGTGGAGTGACAGGCGCTGAGGCTGGTGAGGGAGATGGGCCAGATCAAGGGAGATCTGAGCTGCAGTGGCTGATGGGTGTTTACAGAGGAGGAAGTGGAAGACGACACAGATCTGCTGGAGTTGTTCTCAAACAACAATGCAGAGCTTTAAAAAAACAAAACAAAACAAAAAACGTATCAACCCAGCAAGTGCACTCTTAGGTATTTACCCAAAGGATACAAAAATACAGATTCGAAGAGGCACATGCACCCCAATGTTTATAACAGCGCTATCAGCCACAGTCAGACTATGGAGAGAGCCCAAATGTCCGTCAACTGATGAATGGATAAAGAAGATGTGATAGATTATGTATGTGTGTGTGCACACGCGTGCACACGTGTGTGTGTATGTACATATATGTGTATATATGATAGATTATATAATTTGGGATGGAATTTGGAAATGGAAAATGGAAAAATGGAATTATATAATACATATGATGGAAAATACTGAGCCATCAAAAAGAATGAAATCTTGCCGTTTGCCATGATGTGGATGGAGCTAGAGTGTATCGTGCTAAGTGAAGTAAGTTAGAGAAAAACCATATGATCTCACTCACATGTGGAATTTAAGAAAGAAAACAGATGAATATATGGGATGAATATATGGGAAGGGGGAAAGGAAAATGGGAAAGAGGGAAACAAACCTTAAGAGACTCTAGGGAACAAACTGAGGGTTGCTGGAGGGGAGGTGAGAGGGGGGACAGGGTAACTGGGTGATGGGCAGTAAGGAGGGCACATGATGTAATGAGCACTGGGTGTTAGATACAAGTGATGAATCACTTAATTCTACTCCTGAAAATAATACTACACTATATGGTAACTTGAATTTAAATAAAAATTTGAAGAAAAAGAAAAAGATAAAGAATTACTATTTTAAAAAAGCCTATCAGTTCTTGGGTCCCCCCCCCCACAAAGACTGTGATTCAGGTAGCCTGGTGTGGGACCTGGGCATCAGTACTCTTTTTTAGAAAGCTCCCCAGGTGAGATTTTTGTGCAGCTGGCGTGGACAAGCACTGGGCTAAAGGTCCAGCAGCCCCAGCTCATCCACGTTCAGGGCTGCTTCCTGGGCTTTGAATAAGAGCAATTACTTCCCCTTAATTTTGTAGATCAATTTTAAGAACGGGGGGGAAAAAAGGATGGGGAGAAAAGGCTCTCAGATCAACACATGCACACTTCCCTCTCTTTCAGATACAGCTCTTCACTAGAACATAGAGAATTCTAGCGATGGTTATTTGCTATGATATGCAAATTGATATGCAAAGTATCCTAATTAATGCAGATGCTAACAAATCTGAAGTGACCTTTAGTTCTGGATAGACTGGGTAGGAAAAAAATTGTGAAAGTCTCTATATTACATATTCTTTGAGACCATGATGCTTTGCTGGACAAGATCAACAAGTCAAATAAGCTTCACGTACTGACTCACCAGCCAGCACACTGTGGGGGGAGAGGGGGCGTCCTGCGTGATTACACTCATCTGAAGAGCTTCGATGCTTCTGAAGGTCATTTTACTGACAGATACAGAGTTTATAAGCAGAACAGGTGAATCAGAGGCAGTGACCCAGGAAACTTCCAGAAATCTAAACGGCTGTCACTCCCTAAGGTCGCAGGTTCGGCAGACCTGGGTCACATCCACTGTCCCTTCGTCCTTCCCACGTCCCACAAGGACACCACTGACCGAGGTACCTTCTCTCTGTCAGCCGCCATGAATCAGCCAGGCTCGGCAACAGAATCAAAATCAATTTATGATTCCTGCCCCATAATTTAACACCACTTTAAAAAAAGAACCACTCACTAGGACTACTTGGAAAGAGTACCAATTTATACCAAGCAAGAAGACTGAAACACTGATTCCATTCATTTAAACCAACAATATAGCCTTTTAGGTAAGTAGAACTTGATTTACAAAAAATGTCCGGGGACATAAATTTTGGGGAAAGAATGAAATGCTTTTCACTCCTGCCAGAAGAGAAAGAAAAAATAAGGGAGGGAGAAAAAAAACCCTCATCTTAAAACAGCCTTTGGTACTAACCTTTGAACATAACACCACAAACTCACCTTCATGCAAGGGCCGAGTCCGTGTGTTTCATTCTGACTCCCCTACGACTCACACAGAAGAGCTGTGAGGGGGCTGCCTTCACCCTCTGGCTGTTTCTGGTTGTTGTTTTTTTTTTTTTTACATTTTATTTATTTATTTAGGGGCAGGGCAGAGAGAGAGAGAGACTCTCCAGCAGACTCCCCCCACTCCCACCGCTGAGCACGGAGCCCGAAGCAGGGCTCGATCTCATGACCCTGAGATCGTAACCTGAGCCAAAATCAAGAGTCAGATGCTTAATCGACTACGTCGCCCTGATGCCCCGGTTTCTGTTTTTCAATTCAGTAACAGGACATCTAGGAAGACTCAACTGCATGGCATGATACCAAAAAAGTGTATAAAAAATATTCTAAACGTATTTACCAATATTTGCTCCTAGTCACCAATACCGGGTGCGTGATGGGTGACTGTCTGAGGTCATCAATAATCTGCCCTCTCTCAGTCAGGTGCTCGGAAAGCACCTGCTTCCCTGGTGCTCGTGACAAGCATCAGGTAAGCCCTCCCTGAGGGAGCGGCCCACGCTCACGGAGAGTTGAGGGAGACAACCCTGGGGCCACAGGATGCCATCGAGCACAGGCATTTATTCTCTCCTCTCAGGAAAGGAGAGGCGATCAGCTTGTTGAGAATGATCAAATCTGGGGCAAACAGCTCAAGGCTACAGAAATTTCCCAAGACGCATTTCTACCTGTATTCTTTACAAAGTAAATCTAGTTATAAAGGGCAACCTGTCTTGAGGGATCACATTTACCTCAGCGTCCACAAAACATCTAGAAACCCGGCCATGAATAAAAGATCTGTGGACTCCACTGTGAAGATGAGCAAAAAGATGTGGGTACACAAAATGGCCGTCTTAGTGAAGCGACACATTAGGGCCCCTGGGCCATGGGGACAGAAGGCTGCACAGGCTCTCTTCTCCACGGCCCAAGCTAACCTGACTAAACCCTCGCTCTGCCTTCCTCCAGGCCTTTCCTTGTACTGTTTGTCCTTAACAACAGCCCCCGGGCTTCACTTCAGCACACACTCCTGATAAGCTGTGAACTCAGAGATTTCAATTACTTGACATTTCCCCTTGTGTGGAATGCATCCCTGTGCCGTTCGGAGCCTGCCTCCAGACCTCTCCGTGGGTGAACTGCATTACACCTGGAAGATCTGCTGTGGGCTCTGGGCCCCCCCAAGGCTTGGCACCTCAGAGAAGGGTCACATTTCCTTGGTGGTCTCTATTTGGAAGTCACCATACCTTTCCCCAGGTAGCCTGTAGTCACCCCCTCTGAAGTCTAACCTCAGGCCTCCCGGGCTGTCCGGCAGCAGCGAGGTGAGGCAGCTCTGCTATGAGGGGAATGTCACCCACTCCCGAACACCCCCAACCCAGACCTGCTCTCACAGGCCTCGTCAGCTCAGTCAATATTTACCCAGCATGCCTGGCCTAAGCAAGAGCATGATAACCACCCTCTCCTGCTCTTCACGCTAGAAACCAAAACCACTGACTCCATTTAGACACAGTGATGAATAAGACAATAATATGACACAACAATCCACAATCGAGTTAAGGAAAGATCTTTCCATCTGGTTAGCTTTTACTTTAATTTTTTTCAAGATTTATTTATTTATTTGAGAGACAGAGAGATGGACCATGTACGACCAGGGGTAGGACAGAGGGAGAGAATCATAAGCGGACTTCCCGCTGAGCACGGGGCTCGAACTCAGGACCCTGAACTGAGATCATGACCTAAGCCGAAACCAAGACTCCAGCGCTTAACAGACTGCGCCCCGCAGGCGCCCCCATCTGGTTGGCTTTTATTGAGAGTCGGAGTAACACTATACAGGCAGGACTTAAAATATTTCCCCCACCTCTGCCTCTACTTTCGTTCCTGTACCTTTTTTTTTTTTTTAAAGATTTTATTTATGTATTTGACAGAGATAGCCAGCGAGAGAGGGAACACAAGCAGGGGGAGTGGGAGAGGAAGAAGCAGGCTCCCAGCGGAGGAGCCCGATGTGGGACTCGATCCCATAACGCCGGGATCACGCCCTGAGCCGAAGGCAGCCGCCTAACGACTGCGCTACCCAGGCGTCCCTCGTTCCTGTATCTTATGAGCTCAGGAATTTAAACTACTCCATTACTTTCTTCCTAAAACAGGTTCCATCTATTTAAGTTCCTTGGAAAGAAGGGAGTGCGTTACCCACGTAACTCATCACTGTCCTCAACCAGTGTCACAAGCAGGATACAAAAGTGAGTCCCAAGGGCACCACCACCAAGACCACACCATTTTAACACCATTTTAGAAGAACAGAGATTTTCTTTGAGCCTCTTGGCATTTTTCCACCCTCAGGCCTTGGGCTGATGGCAGTGAGTGAAATGTATGAAATGTATGATAATTTATCAGAGATGGTTATTTTCTATTCGAGACCAGTACTATCTGAGGCAATGTTCTACAATGAAGGGAATGTTCCATATCTGAGCCAATACAATAACCCTGAGCCACATGGCTGCTGAGCCCTTGGAAGGAGCCAGTGCAACTGAATGTTTAATTAGATTTAATTTCAATTAAGCAGACACATGTGGCTAGTGACTGCCGTATCGGATGGTGCCGTCCAGACCATGACATACATGTAGGATTATTTGATTTCGGCCAACAAGTTTCAGCAAATACCTTTTCCCCCCTGGCATCCTTCCCCCACCCCATTTCACTGACACCAGGAACTTACCAGCATCTTCCATCACTTAGAGTCCCCACGCCCCTAACTGAAGAAAACATGAAGAGTCAATTCAGTGGAAAAACGGGAGACAGATTAAAACTCCAGATTTCTAGTTAAAAGTACTGACTCAAGACACTGAGTTCAGTGAGTCTTCTCTCCCCCACCCGAGTGACAAGCACGTACCTTCTAAATTATGCACAGTGGGGGAGCCTGGGTGGCTCAGTAGACAGAGCATCCAACTTTTGATTTCGGCTCAGGTCATGATCCCAGGGTTCTGAGATCGAGCCCCATGCTGGGCTCCGTGCTCAGTGCAGAGTTGGCCTGAGATTCTCTCTCCCTCTGCCCCTCCCTCCCTCGCTCATGCTCTCAAATAAATAAATGAAATCTTTAAAAAATAAATAAATCATCCACAGCATGTAAGGCACACTGAAGTGGCTGTGGGGACACTTCAACAACCACACGTCAGGGCACACAGTGTACTTTGTTAAGGAGCAGGAAATGTCAACAGAGAAGGCGTGATGGGGGGAGAATTACATTTTGCTTCCTACTCTAGGAAAAGCCTTTTCAGTGTCCACCCACCCAAGTTTGTTTGCTCTCTCCCCAGAGGTTCTCGTAAAGAACACAGAAGCTATTGTTCACCGCCCACCCCCACCCCCAACGGCTCTCCTCAAACAAGGCTTTGTCTCCGGGCCTTCAGAGACGATCACTCGCCGAGGAGAAAATGCTGCTGCGTAATCGGGCCACACTGTGTCTAGTTGGTGGCATTTACACAGATCCAGAAAGAGGTGGCAGGGTCACCTAGCACCAGAGAGTTGAGACCTCCATGGAGTCAGGGTAGGCCGCCCCAACAGAGGGGGGAGGCGGATGGTGGTAAAAGGGGACTTGCCTGAGGTGGGGGCATGGGTCATACGTAGCCCCTCGGAGGTCCAAGAGCGCCACTCAGCATGGGGACGCGGCGTGTTGCTGAGTGTGACGTGCACTCCAGCTGGCGTGGAAAGTGCCATGGTGGCAACTCTCCCATCGTAACAGTTACTCTGTGAGCCTGGGATCCACCTCCAACACAGAATAGGACCACCCACAACACACAATAGGACCACCTGCGACACACAGTAGGGCCGCAGAAGCCTGCCGGTGATGGAAAGCTAAGGCCAACTTCACAGACCCAAATCATCTCGAAAATTCAGCAACTATAAGATTTACTTCTAGTTTCAGAGATGTACAGCCTTCCAAATTCCAAGCTCCTCTGCTAACATTCTTCTCACACGCGCTCCATGGTGTTCCCCTTCTAAAAACCAGCAATTCCACTTTGCCACCTGCTCAGGCTGCCCCGCTGGAGTCACCCTTGACTCCTCTTTCTCTCACACCCCAAATCCAATTCCTTAGCAAATCTACTCAGCTCTACCTTCAAAACCTATCTGGGACCCAACCGTGAAGTGCCCCCACCAGTCTCCGGGGAGGTACCACAGCAGCTTTCTAATTGGTCTCCCCACTCAGCCACTGCAGTCTGCTCAACTCCACAGCAGGCACGGTCCTTGCCTGGGGCTGAGTCAGATTACGCCACTCAGAATAATATCTAAACTCCTCCTGGCCCCTTGTTATTTCTCTGGGCACCTCACCCGTTTCCTCTCTCACTCATTCTATTTCAGCTACTGTGGCTATACCTTGCTGTTCTCAAATACCTCAAATGCACTCCTACCTCAGGGCCTTTGCACATCCTCCTCCCGCTCTCTGAAATGACTTTCAACCCCAAAATGTAGGACGTACTCCCTCACTTCCCCTCGGCCTCTGTCTCATTATCAGAGGCTTCCTTAACATGTTTGTGTAAAGTATGGACATAAAAACATGTATCACTACACACACACTTTTCTTTCTTGCATTTAGTACCACTTGGCATATATATTTGGTTCTGTTTCTGTTTTTTTCTACTGGAATAGAAGTCCCATGGGGGCACGAGTATTGTGTCTGTTTGGTTCACTGCTATATCCCCAGGCCCACCTACCACACAGGTGTTCAACACAATTATCTGTGGGTTTCTTTTTGAATATTTGGGTTGGTTCTTTACAAAGCAGAATTCTCTCAGAATGAAATTCACGTGATATAGACATCATGAGGAAGACTCAAGTAAGTTATAGGCCAGAAAAACGACAATTTCATTTATACAAAGCAAACGAATTTCGAACAATATAGTTCTGTGCATTCGGCTCTGGACTGAAAATTAGGTTCAGTAAGTCCTCAACTAGCTCCTTCTCCGGGGCACTCCCCTGTGCTGCATTCAGGAGAGGGAGCATCGGCCCCACTGGGCTGCTCTGGTCAGAGGTGGGACTCTGGCTCCCCCTCAGTGGTATCCAATGAGGGGAGCCCCAAAAGGTTTGGGGGTCCTCGATTGTCCTCTCCCCGTTAAAAAAACCAGTGCCCACGATACACATCTACATCAGAGGGCTTTATACGAAGGTGTGAAAATGAGCGTGTGTGGATGCATGTGTGTGACAAACACTTCACTTCTCGGTCAAGAAGTTTATTCAACACGGGGCACCCAGCTGGCTCAGACAGTAGAGCGTGTGACTCTTGATCTTGGGGTCCTAAGTTCAAGCCCCACGTTGGGTACAGAGCTTACTTAAAAAAAAAAAAAAGTGGGGCGCCTGGGTGGCACAGCGGTTAAGCGTCTGCCTTCCGGCTCAGGGCGTGATCCCGGCGTTATGGGATCGAGCCCCACATCGCTCCTCTGCTGTGAGCCTGCTCCTTCCTCTCCCGCTCCCCCTGCTTGTGTTCCCTCTCTCGCTGGCTGTCTCTATCTCTGTCGAATAAATAAGTGAAATCTTTAAAAAAAAAAAAAAAAAAGTAGTAGTTTATTCAGCAAACACTGAATTCCCTTCTTCTCTGTCACAAACAAGTGGGCCGTGTGCTCCTCCAAGCCACCTTCCCAACTTCATCACCCCTGGAGGCCGTACACTCCACAGGGACAGCAGACTTGCCCCTTAGGTTCACCTGTCACATGCCCAGGACACTGCTCGCAGAGCCTCAAACACCAGAGAGACTCCCATCAGTGTCTGCTGAGCGATGATGATACCAGAGCAGACCCGGGGCTTCAGGTGGCTGGTGGCCGGGCCCCAGGAACCCTCAGGTGGAGTGGCTTCCATGGCACGGTGCACAGCACACAGGACACCGCTGCTGTGACTTTTTAGAGAAAGTTGACCAGAGAGCAGAGTGCTTCCCATTTGTCTCCAGGACAGAGGCTGCATCTCACGGATGGTTCCCGCGCTCTCTCTGCACAGGCTAATTTTAATTCCATTCTCACAGGCTCCCTTCGGTAATAGATGTTGACAGCCCCAGATGCCAGGCCCTGGAGAGAGCATCTGCTTCTCCCCTCAGGATTAAGCTCAACGACTTAACCTCCAGCACCGCGGGTCTTCCTCCAGAGTTCTGTAGAACGACAAGCATACAGCACAGTCCGGGCCAACAGCACAGTCCAGGCCAACAGCCCCGTGAGCAAACCCTCTGCTCGGAGCATCTATTTATCTGGACGGTCACCTCCTTGAGAGCCCGGACCTTGTCTTATTTCTGGTTGTCGCAGGTGCCTCCTGCAAGACCCACGCACAGTCAAGGTTCAAGACAAGCTTGCAGAAAGTCACTGGGTGTGAAGCACGTGACCCTAGGGCACATCTAAGGTGGCCAGATTGGCGCTCAGTAGGAATGAGATTGTTTTCCATTTTACGGGTAACCTCGGAGGATTTCCTATATTGTGCTTAATGTGAATACTTTGCATGAGCCAAAGTAACACTCAAATCCCTTCTTTGGTGAAAGAAAGGCGGGACTAGATTTACTCCGCCACAGTGCAGATATCAGGCCACGCATGCAGTTCCCGTCTGTGCCTGGATCCAGCACGCTCCCTCGAATTCTTGGCCCAGGGCTAACACGGCGGCAAAGGGCATTCTGATGGTCCATGGGATCAATTCCAGCGGTAGCTGACAGCTGATACTGACTATTTGAGTACACAGGATGACAAACATTAACGAGTTATAAAATAAAATACCCCACTGAGTCAAATTGCTCAGACGCAGAAAAAAAGCACTAGGACAACAGCTCCTCCAACACCCAGAAATAGAATTCATAACATATGACAGGCCCAATTAAGACATGTGGGAACCTGATAAAAATAAATAATTATGCAGTGGAAAACAAGCAGTGACAATTCAGAATCAGAAAATTCAAATGCCACGGAGGCCAAGAGCCCACCGAAGACAGAAATTGCACTCAATGGATCTCGGACACGCTTGTGGAAACCAGGTGTTAGTGCCTGCATCAAAGCAACGTTTCCATCTGTAGGCACTGCTCACCATAGATTTACCGAGCACCTGTTGTAAACATGCCCTCGATCATGCTAGATCCTAAAGACAAAATGGTAGAAGACATCACTTCTGTCCCCAAGGGTCTTAGAGCCTATTGGAAAGGAAAATTAAAAAAAAATTATGCAGGTGAAATGGTCAGTGATGGGGCACAGAGAGGCTACGGGGCTGCGACAGAGAAACAGCACACCTAAGAAATCAGGAAAGGCTCCCAAGAAGTGACAGTGCTGGAACTCCATATTGAAGTTTGCCCAAGAAACAAGGGACCAAGACACTCCAAAGAAGCCCAGGCATGAAGACAGGAAGCACAAGGAGCATGAGGATCCCTAAGCATATTGGCAGGTCCTGGTCACTTTGTGAAGGGCCTAGGACACAGACTAAGGAGCTTGGATTTTGTCCCCAGAATGAAGGGAAACCACTGAGGAACGACGTACCCAGACAGGCACAGACGTACCTATGACATCGCTCATCACTCTTGATTGTGCTGCTCACGGGCTCAAAGTCAGTCCTCCCCACAAACGTCACGCTCCACGAGGGTTTGAGTCTGTTTTGCTCACCGTGTTCCCATTATCTCGTAAAGTGCATGGGGCAGTGCAGGTGTTGAACAGACGGTGAGTGAACGAACGAACCCACCCATCAGCAGACCCTGGCAGGTGGACAGAAAGGGAGGGGGGAGAGACTGGCCTGTGATAGGATCCCCCTAAGCCTGCTTATGGGAGAAATCACAGGTGCCCCTCAGGTGTGCCTGGGAGACTAAGAAGGGACAGTGAGGACAGTGATTTTAAGAAATCTAAGGACAAGGCGATAGGGACAAGAAAGGGAAAGGATATTTAGTTTTAGAGATGCTGAGCTTGGGGTATCTGGTGCCTCAGGTGCAGCAAAGGGGAGCTGGCAAATCAGATACAGAGGGAGATGTGGCTGGAAATTAATACAGGTGGCCACGGGAAGGCCACTGATGGGGCCATGAGGCCATAGGGAAGGGGCTTCGATCCAAATGTTGTTGAAACCTGGACTGGTTTTGTACCCCAGAACGACTCCCTTTGAGTTGACTATTAATACCACCACCAACGTTCACAAAGCAACAACGGATCTCCCTGAGCTATCTGCTATAAGCGTTTCATTTTCAGCTTTTAGGACCACTAATAGCTGAGGCGTGAACTAGATTATCTCCACAAAGGAAGACCGCAGTTTGAATGCCGGCTCTTGGTTTAAAAAGCAGTTGAGAGCAAATCTAACGAACAAAATTATCCCAACGTCAGATGTAAAAAGGACGGATGATCACTCTTTTCATTACAACCAGGATCCACTTAGGTCTTGAGTTTCTGCGAGAACAAGGGAGCAGATTATAAGAAAGAAAATGAGCGTGTTTTAATGTCTAGCACGCACCTGGCTTGCTCAGACTGCGGTGACATCACCAAGCAGCGCGGCATCTTCCCAGGGCCTCTTTGAGATGAAGAAAAAGCACTCAGAAAATTCTCAATGAAATCAAATGAATAGCCAATCCAGTAGAAAGAGAAACGTAGCTATCAAAAGAGGCTGGGATACAGGACAGGGAAATCTAAATTGATCTGCTGTATTCCAATTTTGTTAACTCCCCCCAAGTAAGAGACTCTTCAGATTTGGGGGGAAAGAGGAGAATCTCTTCCGTAGGAGCACAAATTTAAGAAAAATTTTAAAATGTGTACATGTTGCATTTTCTTCTCTTCAAAATTGTAACAGCTTTGTTAAGTCTGATAAGAGGAAATGTATACAGTTGCAATCTGGATTACCTACTTTATTAGAGTAAGGTCAATAAGAACATTAGCATTAACTTTTTAGGTACTAAAATACTAGCATATTTTTGAAAAAGTAGCAACATGGAAACAGCTTTCCAAATCTTTCATCCTGAAATCAGATCATGAGACAGGCCCCGATGATTAGACAGACTCTTATGTGGCTTTCAGATTCCGGGAAGCTCCTCTCTGATTTGGAATAAAATGTTTCCATCTATCCACAAGGAAGGAGCACTTCACAGCATTAGGAGTATGTGGGGCCTTAGCTCAAGGGGAGGCAACTGTCAGTAGCTGGCAATAAAAGATAGATCCCTCTGCCTGGTTTTAATCTCATGCTTACTCAAATTACCCTAAGGCATACGAGAGCCTCTGAATATTAAAAAGTAACTTTCTCAACTCATTATGAGCCCAAACTTCACTTGCAAATATAACCAGGAAGAGACATCCAGCGAGGGAAGGAGGGAGTCCGCAATCCAGTTAAATAACTAGAATTCGTAATTCTGAAAAGCCCAGGAATCCCTCAGAGACTTAGGAGAATAATAAAGGCTGTCTATTCAGTCAACCCATTACCAGAACTATACAGAGTTATTACTATTTTTTACCAAGTATCCTTGTGTCTGCTGAAGCCAGCTAAACCCCCTGGTTTTAGGGGGGCAATTTCTAGCTCTGAGATTGGTGTGAATATTTCTCATGGAGTTAGCTTCACGGCCTAGGTGCTGGGAGGTGATGGCAGGGCTGGAGCAGGGCACAGGTAGGAAAAATTATCATGTAGGTATCGTTTCTGACTTTTTAAGACATTTGTACACAGAGGGGAGGTGATGGCAATGGTTATCCAAGTGCTGACTAACCGTTTTCTTCAATGATAGGAATGTTCTAGATTTATCTACACTGTCGAATATGGCAGCCACTAGCCACATGTGGGAACTGAGGAATATTTCAATTGCATTTAAATTTAAATAGCCACAGGGGGCTGGCAGCTACCATACAGCACAAGGTATACTTAGAAGACATAACCTGGGGGCACCTGGGTGGCTCAGTCGGTTAAGCATTTGTCTTTGGCTCAAGTCGTGATCTCGGGGTCTTAGGATGGAGCCCCGCATCCGGCTCCCTGCCCCTCCCCACTGCTTGTGCTCTCCCGTACACCCTTGCTCTCTCAAATAAATAAAATCTTAAAAAAAAAAAAAGTCACAACCTAACTTTTGTCAGCTGACGATCCAAATACAAAATGCTAACCTTGAAAGTTTCGGTGTTTATTTCTAGGAGTAAGGAAAGTGTACATCGTCAGGTGTAGGCGGCAAAAACGCACAGGTGAGGTAGTCTGTTGCCAACTCGTCAATCTTCATCCTCGGAGACACACAGGCTAACCACCCTGAGCAAGTTCTCAGTTAAAGATCAATTATATTAAACACAAATCTTTAGTTTTTAAATTTTTCCAAAGAAAAAGTGAATACCTAGGAAAACAGAGAACTGGCTGATGAAACCAGAAAGTGTAACAAAAAACCATTTTTTTTAAAGATAACAAACTTTGTAGAGTCCCATGACGCATCTCAGTCTTGGCTACCAGACGCGGACTCTGTCCAGTTTGGGGGCCTAGTTCCCTAGATCCTGCCTCTTCACAAGGTCTTCTGGGTGATTATACTAACACCACAGGAAACCCTGTTGGTTCCTCAGGCACCACTGGGACGCTTACTGTAGCCTACTGTTCTGAGGAGCTCAAGGACAGGTCAAACCCCCCCCTTATTTTAGACTTTCTTGATAGTCATTTTTCATAGATGGGTTCCTCTCAAACTTCCCTCTGGTTTTCTCCTCAGGATGGATCAACATGTCCTCATTTTCCTTATGAAAATTTCAAACCAAGTCAAATTACAGGAAAGCCACTTTTTTTCCCCACCAAAGCACATACACAGATTACAGCATTTATGTAGAATTATCCTGTTTAATCAAGCCAAAAACGATCCTTTTTAAAGTACAGAAAGAGAAATTCTCTCAAGTGCACAGAAAGTTCTTCATTACAGAGAAATATGAATAACTTGGATGTACTTATCACCATAATTATTTTAGTAAAATGCATATCCTAAGATAGTAGGTACAATGACATCTTGTATTTACAACAATGTCAAAAAATAAAGCGCTCAACAATTTTCCAGAACGTCCCTTTGAAGATCAAATCTCTTTTAATCCTCTTTGATAGAAATCATTTCTAAGTATATTTATAATTCCTTGGGTTCTTAGAGGACTGAATTTTAAATTTTTTATTGAACATCCCTCAAAGCCAGAACTATCAATTCTCACAGCTTGCTTTGCCCAATCTCCTGGTTTACAGCTTCCAATTTTCTATATATAGGGGCAATAATTAAGCCTGTGTAGGTTAACTGAGTTAATCATGCTCTGAATGAGGAACCAAAGAGCAAAGTACACGGCTGCTGGGGGAGGATTTCTGCCAAGTGAAGCATTCAGAGGACCACATCCCACCCCACCCTCCCCTGCATCCCCAGCCCTGTTAAAATTTAATACGTGCCTAAGACGCTGAAGAGGCCAGAAGCATAACCTCCAAATAACACCTCAAATCCAAATTTCAATTAATAGAAAATTAACTGGTTAGTTTACCATTTGCCAGAATTAAGTTTACTAGGTAACTCTAGCAATAATCAGAGATGCGTAGCTCACCCATAACTTAGCGATGTCTCGGCCATAAACTTTCCAACACCGAAGGCTTTGTCATCTTTAATGGTGACCACGTAGCAAACTTTCTGTTTGCAGGGAGCACCATTTAATTTTTCCTGCTGGGATTAGCTAGTGCTGAAAGCATCTGGGGGATGCTTTCGGTGACTTTCTTGCGCTTCTGGCGACAAGGAAATGCAAATCAGGGGGCAGACAAGTGCCTGATACTGAAGACAACGGAAATGACTAGACCACCAATGCCACTCACCAGTTACTCCTCTGACACCTGTCTAAAGCAAATGATTTTTGTTATCACCTTTTGGCAATAAATGTAAACATTATCTTGCTTGTTTTTATTAATTAGAATTATCAAAAAAATATTTAAGACGGTATTACATTAAGTCCTTTAAAAATCGAGGCATTATCTCTATTTTTACTTTTCTTTGTGGGAACCCAGCCATCTATGGGCCATGAATAAAATACAACAGGAATAAACGAGTGGGTCAACAGCACCCCGAGCAAGAATAGGGTGTTCTCCTAAAAAGAAAAATATGGAGTCCATGAAATTGAGCAATGAATGAACAAGTTTGAGGAATAACATCTGGACAGTCAGATTTTATGTAAAACTCCTGGGATTTAAGGAAGCAGCCCACACAGAAACCACCCAAGGTCTGGGCTTAATGATTAACTTGTTCGCGTTGCTCATTCACCAAACACAGTCACCCAGTGCAGAATGTGCCCTCCCTGTCCCGCCGGGCACCGTCTGGCTTTTGCAAGCACAACAGACCCAGGGGTCCAACAGGGACAGGGGGTGTGCAGGAAGGCCACCTGACCTCCCTGGAAGGGCTAGAGGGCTTCCTGCAAGAAGAGGCATCTCAGCCAACACAAGGAGCGAGCCTTGGATGAGCCCCGGCAGAGCACATTCAGGAAGGGGTAGCGCTATGAGCATGCCAAGGCCCAGGGGCAGGTCTATCAGTTTAGGGAACCCACTGCGGTAGATCTGGGGCTCGGGTGGGGGAGGCAGCCAAGGAGAAGCTGGAAAGATAAGGGATCCTGAAAGCCCGTGAAGCCTAGTGAGGGGCCACGGGCAGTGGTCTGAGATAAAGTAACAGAAGGGCAGGTAGGGCAGGAGAGAGAAGAGGAATGTCTGAGGGAAGAAGGGCACGGGCGGGCATCCAAGGGGCAGGAAGTCTGGGGACGGGGACACTAATGTGACAATGGTTATATCCTGCAGGAAAGGAGCCAGGGCGAAGGGAGAGGCCCAGAATACCTGAGAAAAGCACTCCAGGCATTAGAGCAGGCCTCTGAGGATGGGTGGGCAGAGGCCAGGGCAAGACGGAGAGTGTTCTAGGAGAACCCCACCTCTACCCCCAGACTCATCACCTCCAGACTGTGTCCTTTCTCAAGATCATCCATTCTTACCCAAGCCCCTCTGAGTGCTACTGCCAACCTGCCAGTGCAGGGGACGGTAGGAGACACGCCGCCCACGGGAAGAGAGGCCCCAATACAGGACACCTGTCACCTGCATCTCAGCTCAGCCCAATCTCTTCTCAAGCTGGGCTGAACAAGCCTCAAGGACCTGCTCCACCCACTCAGCAGCCCCTACCCACATTTGCCTTCCCCGATTCAATTAAAATGAAATAAAATTAGAAACACAGTTTCTGAGATCCAAGAACCACATTTTAAGTGGCTACCAAAAGCAGCAGACAGAGAACATTTCCTGCATCACAGAAGTACAGCCAGACCGGGGTAGAACTGGCTTCAAGCAGCATATGCAAGAGGTGAAGACATTTAGTTTGAATAATGAAAAGGTAGAAATTTCACTTCATCACAGATTCAAGTTCTCAGTGAAGACGGGCACCTGGTTGGCTCAGTCAGCAGAGCAGGCGGCTCTTGATCTTGGGGTCTTGAGTTTAAGCCCCATGTTGGGCCTAGAGCTTGCTTAAATAAATAAATAAATAAATAAATAATAAATAAATAAATAGTAAAATGCTTAGTAAAGAGGATCGATGTGGAAAACAAAAACACACTTCGATATTCTCCTGAATACATAAAATATTCAAAGAACTATAAATGAAATGATAAATTCCAAATGTTGGCACAGTTAGCGAGGATATTTTTCTATTGTACATATATAAACTTAGTAATTATTTATTATGCTGTCACTGTGGATAAATAATATGAAAATAGTAAGAAAAACACTGCAGCCTCGTCAGAGTAGGCGTCAAAAAGCCTTCAAAAAATTTCACGATTCGTGTTTTTATATTTATGACATATTCCATGAAACCAGGAGGTAGAAAACCAGAATCAACAAATTGCTGAAAGCAGCATTTAGGAACTGTTCAATCTGGCAAGTCCTGTGGGCCTTCTACACAGGTTTATTGATGAATACTAGTAGTTATGCCAACAAGTCAATGTTCAATATTCAAATATCACCGCAGGGAGGACAGGGACAGTGCTGGAATAAAGCTCTGGATCCTGGGGGAGGCGCTCACACACCACAGGTGCACACACACCACCAAGGGGTCCCAGGCCACGCCCATCAGAACACAGTACTGGTGGGCGGGTAAGGGCAAGGGCTTCTTTTTTTCAGGGCCCCTATGGAGTTGCTACTATGCAGAGTGGGAAACAACTATTATGAATTAAACCAACCTTTTTTTTTTTTTTAAGATTTATTTTAGAGAGTGAGAGAGCAAGCACAGAAGCAGGGAGAAGGGCAGAGGAAGAGAGAGAGAGAGAGAGAGAGAGAGAGAGAGAGAGAGAGAAAGAGAGAGAGAGAATCCCAAGCTGACTCCGGGCTGAGTGTAATGCAGGGCTGGATCCTACGACCCAGAGACCATGACCTGAGCGAAAATCAAGAGTCGGATTCTTTACCAATTGAGCCACCCAGGCACCCCTAAACCAACCTTTTTCATGGTCTCTGTGCTCACAACTAAGATGTCATTAGGGACCTGCAGGAAAGAAAACAGTCCTTTTTAATATTCACAATATTTTCCCTAAGCTCAATTTACAGTATCGTATTACCCACCAAGTCACTGGATTTAACCCTGTCTGCACGCTGGAATCACTTGGAAGGCTCCTAAAAAAAATACTAATGCCCAGGCCCCCTCCAATCTACTGAATCTCAATTTCTGCTAGTAGAAATCCGTTGTGTGTGTGTTTTACAAGATTCCTAGGTGATTCTAGAAGGCAGCCACAGACAAGAACATTTGCACTAAATGAAGCAAGTGCCTTGTTTCCTGGGAAATTGAAATAGCCGTCATATGCCCCAAATATAAGCCTCAGGAAATCAGACTCACTCCACTGTATCTGCCTCAAGTTTTATCCCCAAGGCTGCACCCAGGAGATGCTCACAGCAGGCCTCCCCTTAATTCCCAGTTCCATCACCCGCACCCCCACAGTACAGGCCCAGGAGTCAGCACTCGAAAACTTCCTGAACAAATGGGGCCAGTTTATGTGGTTATGGGTAATCTTTTTATAGATGAGTGATTTTTTAAACTTNTTTTTAAACTTTTTTTTTTTTTTTTTTTAGATTTATTTTAGAGAGAGAGAGCGCACGGGGAGAGGGGCAGGGGGAGAGAGAAGATCTGAAACAGACTCTGTGCTGAGCAGAAGCCCTACAAGGGGCTCGATCCCACGACCCTGAGATCGTGACCTGAGCTAAAACCAAGAGTTGGATGCTCAACTGAGGGCGCCACCCAGGCTCCCCTGATTCAATGAATTCAAATGTTTCCTTCTAGAGGAAATCCAAGAGCTCAGATACGGTCTGAGGCCATATCCTGATTTGATTTGGCAAATCAGTTTGAACACAATAAATACTTGTATTTATAATGCTGAGGCTCTTCTCTCAAGGAGCTTTTGCCATCAGAAAATTAAGAACCAAATAGCAAATAATCCTGCATATGAACAAGTAGAATTGGCCCCTCTTCCCGTGCCTCTTTCTCCCAGCCATGCCAGCTGTGCTGGAAGATGCGCCCAGTGCCCGGCGGCGGGGGCAGTAGTGGGAACAGCCCCCCTTCCCCTCACACAGTGAGGGGTGGCCTCACTCATCAGGTCTTGGGAAAGGCATGGGGATTTGCTCAGTCTGTCCAGTTACATTATGGAGCCTAACCACTCCTTAAACCACGGCACTCTGATAGGAAAATTCCATCTTTGGGATTCTGAGTCCCGGAACTGATTCATTTTAGTTCTTCCGTAAACCAAAATCCAACTGTAAAAACAACATAGCAACATTAAAAGCAATTTTAAACAAGAAGAAACGTTAGCCATGTTCCCTAGGCCCTCCCACAATTACTTATAAATGTGTTTAGGTGTTCTATTTTGTTTACTGGTACAGTATCTTCACCTAGCTTTCATACTCAGGGCTTACATCTCATCCCATATCCTGCTTTTTCCCAGTTACTATTATGCTATAACAGATAAATCAACAGCTCTATAAAATAGGCAGAGGGGAACACAGTGTCCAAGGAGGAATTCTTGTTCTACCACGCTGGCTATAAATCCTGGACACCCCAGGCAAAATCTGCAGGCTCTGATGCTTCCAAATGTCTTTTTCAGAGACTCTGAAACACTCGATAATCTAGAAACTGATCTTGTCCTTGGCATTTCGGGTCCTCATGCATCAGCTACATTAATAAAGGGAAGGCTGAACACAGAGGTCTAGCCTCCAATTATGCTTAATGACAGCGGTGACAGGCACGGAGCCATCCGTGCCGGCCAGACCTGCCATCCTCTGTGGCACTCAGAATGTTACTGGGAGCTGTCAGCATCAAAGCCCAACTCCATCTGCCTCGGTGGGCGCCTTGGAAGAAGGAAGACGACATTGAGCATTAGATCCCCCTGTCCCCCTACCTCTGTTAATTTCACCTGCAGATGGTAACTTTTGGAGCTTCTCAGTGTAAACACTTTTTAAATGCATTAATAAATGCACGCCTGAAAGAGTGTTTTACGTTTTCTCCACTACACTTAAACATGACACAAATCATACTGCCTCCAACCCGGAAAGGGACGGGGCGGCGGGCGGGGGGGGGGTTAGATGGCAGCCATTCATCAGTCGAAAGCTTTATTCTCTTCTCAGGCCAAGTGATCAATGCCAACCACTCGCTGGAAAAGTGGGACATTTTACATGAACTGTCACGACAGTTCAGCACAGTCTTTCACAGATACGAAGGGGGTGGGGGGATTTCCTTTCAAAATCCAAAAATGTTGGGAATTACTTTACTTGGCCAAGCATTTTCCTTCCTAGAAACTTGTCACATTTTGCCTTGAGGGAAACAATTAAATCATTATTTTTGTTGTTGATTATTTTTTAAAACATACCTAATTATCACCAACCTCAACAATTACTCATGGCCAGTCTTATTTCCTTTATATCCCTAACAACGGACGCGCACACACACCCACTTTATGTGGCAGCATATCCCAGATGCCATCTGTTCCATGAATGCACGGCTCAGTGTGTAAAGTCTACTTTAGGATGACAAGGACCTGAGTTCGCTCATTAGTGTTTATAAAATTCTGTGGCATTAGAGACAAAGTTAAGGCATTAACTTCCTATAGATTCACATGCAGGAAATTAAAATGAACCACCCCCTCTGACCACTCACAGCTGTAGAGTTCATTTGGAAAGATACTTGCCAGATGCACGCAGCTGTGTATCACGAGTGAACTCACCAACCCACCCCGGGACAGCAAGATGAACAGTTTCATGTGGCTGAAGTTCACACTTTTTAATAAAATCATATTTCTTGGGAACTAACCAATCAGCCAAGTATCTACTATTTGACCTGAGTTAAAACCTCAAAAGAGAAATGACTGCTCGTATTTACTTGATGTGCAGATAAAATCATAACTTTTTTTTTTTTTAAGTAAACTCTACACCCAGCGTGGGGCTTGAACTCACGACCCTGAGATCAGGAGTCCCGTGCTCTACCAACTGAGCCAGCCAGGCACTCCAAAAGCCTAACATTTTTAAGGAGGTTTTAGTTATGTGAATGGTACTAGTACCTTTCTTTTGACATGTAAGATTCTGGATGGTCAAGCCAACATGGGAGCAGATTAATTTTGCTAGTATTTAATGTTTAACTGAAATCCTCTCCATGCGATCATCCAGGCACCTCTGATTTTATGAGGTAAGAAATGGCAAAGGGAGGAGGGAGGGAGAGAGAGAAAGAGAAGGAACCAATCTTAAGAAAACCTGCTTCTTTGAAAACCGAATCTAAAACAAAGCAAAAATTTTCAGACAAGCTCCTCTCCTCCAGGTAGTGAATAAACAAGGACCAGCCCCTGGCCCCCTCAGTCTCTCCTGATCAAGGAAGGGAAACGTGAGGTCAGTTAGGACCCCGTGAAACTCCCCATTTCAGACAAAGAGAACCTGACCGTTGCATTGTCCAAACCAAGCATGCCCGTGTACAGAGCAAAAGCTCCCGGGAATTTACCTGAGTATCTTGGGGATATCCTGTGTTCTTTTATATTCATCATTTTTCAGTCGTGTAAGTATTTTCCCTACTTAGAGGTCATCCTGGCAAAATGACCAAGCTTAATAGAGGATGCCATCTGAAAAAGGTGTGTGGGGGGGGGGGGAAACCCAGACAAAGCAGCAAATCCATGCACCCATTAGCGGAGATGGTGTTCATGCTGAGGGCATCCCTCCTCGGAAGAGACCAAGGTTAGCAGCCACACCNCCCAGCAAACCCCTGGTTTTTTTTTTTTTTTTTTTTTTTTTAATCCCTGGCCATGCAAATGTTAGGTTTTGCCACTTTATAAACAAAGGCTGATTCTTTCCCTAGCTACAGCATTCCTACATTTCCGTTTGTAGTACAGAGAAGATGGGCTTTGCCAGGAGACACGCCGGGTTCAAATCCCTGCTCCACTGGTCCCTCCACAGTTTAACCTTGAACTCCTCCCCTGAAGTCAGAACCGTCAGTCTTCACAAAGCTCCGTCTGTACGGTCTCTGAATTTCTATTTCCCTACACACAAACTAGCCCGAGCTACCTCACAGCTAGGTGAGGTAAGCAACAAACTTTACGACTTTATTCAACAGAAAGAGACAAACACCCCCTGAATGCTCACGGGGCAGACACTGCTGTGGGCAGAGAGCCAGAGTACCGGACCTCACACAATTTATACGCTCAAGCGTGGCCGCGGCTCTTCTGGCTCTAGCAAAACTGAAAATACTCGTTTCCGGTACCCTCTCAACAGTCCAGCCCCGGCTTCCTCCTGCCCTCATGGCTCCAGTCTGTGCCCAGTAATTATCACTAATTATCTCTGAAATGTGAGCTGATAAGAGCTCAAATGCTGGAGTAGCAATTGTGGCTTCTCGCCGCCCCACAGACAGACATCACTAATCCAGCCCAGCACCTGTGACCCTGAACTCCAACTCTAACCCCACCGACAGACATCACTAGTCCACCGACCCTGAACTCCAACTCCAACGCCATAAACAGACATCACCAATCTAGCCCAGCGCCAGCGACCCGGAACGCCAACTCCAACCCCAGGGACAGGCAGCACTAGTCCAGCCCAGCACCTGTGACCCTGAACTCCCAACTCTAACCCCACAGACATCACTAGTCCAGCGACCCTGAACTCCAACTCCAACCCCACAGACATCACTAATCCGCCCAGCACCCGTGATCCTGAACTCCAACTCTCAGAAGAAGATATTCCAACAGCCCCTACCAGTTACACAGCCGGCAAAACTGCAACCTATTAAGTGATGTTCTTCCCACGTATTCGCACTTTAATATGGGGCCCCTGAGGACTTAAACATAAAGATCCCTTAGGCTCCCAAACACAAAGAAAGGTCAAGACGGAAGTGAGGGGAAAAACTGAGGGGATACATTTCATGACGTGGTCCCCAAGTAAACATTTCCTACCTTATCTTTTAGATTAAACTATTCCCTGTAACTGTTGGGCTTTTTACTAGAGTGCAAAGAATGCTATTTGTGGTACTTTTAAAATAATATATAATCATCAGTGTAAGACGAGCTAGACTCCTCAGCCTGAGGTGAGCCCAGGCGACCAGCCCGCCAAGGTTAAGAGCGGCAGACGCAGGGAGCTGGTAGGGGAGCCGTCAGCATCTCATCTGTATGTGCAAAACTGTCCTCACCTGTGTCACTGTTGGTAGCACGTCTTCATTCTTCCAAACTCTGGGCTCCAGGAACACAGATTTCAGGTCTGTTTTGTAACGTGCTGTGTCTCCAGCAACCAGTACAGCGTCTAAACCACAGCCAACTCTCAAATACCCATGAAGAGAGCTCGAACAACCACGATCAGTCTTTTCCTACTTTGCGATTTCCGATTCAGAGAACAACAGTGTGAAACCATGGGGGAGATCATGGGTCATAATGATATGAAGAGAGTAGCTTTCTAGATTCGTACTTTGGCCTTCCAATCTCAGGCCACCACTTCGGGGCTCCACACTATCACCCCACACCACCTCAAAGGAGCGATTCACTAATTTAAAAAAGGGGGGGGGAGGAAGGAAGAAAAAGAAAAATTAACACACACGCTCAGTTTCAGTTTCTGGGCCATCTCAATTCTTGGACTAAGAAAACAGCTCTCATCAAATAAGAAAGTTGGCTACATAACAGATACAGACCATGACAATATTCACGTTTCGTCTTCATTCTTGTGGAAAAGGAACCCAACCCACAGGCCCAAGATGGAGTCACTTGCCCCTAGGACAGCAAACCCAGACTTAATTGCAGTTTCAACCTCTCCAGAAGAATTTTAAGCCAGTCAATTTGGAATTTTCTGGTCAACACCAATGAGGTAATCTGTTACAAAGGCCCTCTCTGTCCCCCAAAGGAACTGGAGTTAACTCACGTAATTAGACACTCCACCTGCCCTTCCCACTAAGGGAAGGTGATCGTGCCTAGAATAATCCTTGCCTTTTGCTAATAACTTCCTTGACCCATGTTTCTTCTTGTAAAAACCTTCTATTTTGTACGACTCCTTGGAGCATCCCCTCTACGTGCTTGATGGGATGCTGCCTGATTCAGAAATCGATTAAATAAAGCCAATTACATCTTCAAATTTACTTGGCTGAATTTTAAGACTTCCCAGCAGGCTTAGTTAGGCCATGATGAAGCTGGTATCTGTGAACTCATTCACGTCTCTACATCTGTTAATCACAAAGGAACTCTTGAGATCCCATGGACTGCCCAACATCTAGGAGAGCAGTGAACATTTAACAAAATGGATTTTTCCAAGAAAAATATACTGAGGCTTTATAAATCACTAACAGTTTAAAAACCAAGACCCAACAAAGCCCATGTACACACATATTTAAAACCAGATGTGCAACTAGTATTGCCCACAGAGAACTTGGGACAGCCCACAAGAGCTTTTGAAAATAAGAACAAAACACATTTTGCCAGATTTACTAGTCATGTGTTATTGAAGATACATTAACAACAGCTCAGTCTCCACAAAGAACTGTGATAGACCTGGACCAAACAGGAAAGGATTATGATGGTTTATCACACGCCTTCCTAGTGGTCAAATGTGAACTCTGCTATTGAAAACGGACTCTAAGTTTACCTACAAACCTACCTGTTCCCAAAGCTTTCCCACTAGAAGCAGTATGGCTGGCTTGGTGGTTAAGTCTTAAAAAACCACTGACTTTTATTCTTACCTAAAACCTGATTCTTAATACACACTCCACTCAGTATGTTCCAAGGAACCAAGTTAAAAAAATTTGTTAACTAAATTTTCTCCTCCCTCCCTGACCACTTCCTTAACAAATAGCAACAAGGCAAAGAATCAAGCAGTCACTGGAAGCAACATGTTGGACCGTGAGAAGGACAAGGTTCCTTCCCCTGATTGCCTCATTGTCCCCAGAATTTAATATTAAAATCGGATTTCATGGTACGGCAGTTACATGAATATCCTTACTTTTTGGAGATGTATTCTAGAGTATTTAAAAATGAAAGCTCTGTGAAACCTCATCAAGCTATATACCTGTCCTTTGTATAGTTTTTTGCATGTATGTTATGTAACTCAATTAAAAGTTTATTTTTTAAAAAAGAAGAGTGAAAGATCCCGGTGTCATTTGTTTTTCAAAGCTTCAACAGGGGTGCCTGGGGGGCTCAGTTGGTTGAGCATCCAACTCTTGGTTTTGGCTCAGGTCATGATCTCACGGTTGTGGGAGGGAGCCCTGAGTCGGGCTCTGCGCTCAGTGTGCAGTCTGCTTGAGATTCTTTCTCTCCCTCTGCCCTGCTCCTCACTCTGTCTCACTCTAAAATGATTAAGTAAAAATCTTTTTAAAAATAAAAAAAGATTCAACAAATAAATAGATAATATGTAATAAATGGATAGATGAAGCAACCGAGACAAATGTTCATTGCTGAATGCAAGGACTGGATATACGGGGCAACTACTTTTCTGCATGTTTTAAATTCTTATAAGAAAATCTAATTGGATTTCCTATGTATTCACACAAATAGATTTAGCAAATATAGGAAGAGCCCTCATGGGCAGACAGCAGGGTCTCTAACAAAAAGAAAGGTAAGCCTATGGCGATAGAAGGAGCCACGAATGCCCCTAAAGGACCATGAGCTTTCTGAGCTCAAAAGGGGCTTCAACCAACCTCCACCTCTGCAAGTGCAAGGACGGAACTGGGATTTATTTGAATTACACAAAAGTTGGAAACAAATAGGAGAAAAACAGATAAGAGAAAGAAAGAAGAGTAATTCAAGTACCCGAGACAACCAAGAGGAAGAGATGCATGTTATCCAAATCAAGACAACAGTAACAGAGTCTCTAGGGAAGGAAAGAGTGTGATCCTCAAGGATTTATGAGTGAAACACGCACGTCTCCATTCATCTTAGTTTTATAAAAGCAGAATTCCTTCTGGCGGGGAACACTTGTACCTGAGCCTTTGGACCCTTGATCTGAGCCCTAGTCCTGACTCTCCTATATTTCCTCTATTTCCAAGACAAATCCCTATCGAACCTCAACCGCCAACAGCAGAGAGCAGCATCTGCCCCGTGCACACTGGAGGGAACTTGTGCACATCACTTAGGCAGCACTCGGCTTGACAAACAGGAATGACTGGAATCTTCTTGGGGCGGGGGGCCCAGCACTATAGCTAAACTTAGCAAGCACTGGGGGCTTTTAAACTCAAGCTTATTTTCCTCTCACGCTGAAAGAATGCACTAGGATTTTATTGCTTACATTTTCACCAGATAATTCAAGAGTCAAAAAGTAGCTCATTACATTCTCCTGCAAAGATTGTCATTAAGAATTACAAGGGAAGGGGGGTGCCTGGGTGGCATAGCGGTTAAGCATCTGCCTTCAGCTCAGGGTGTGATCCTGGCGTTATGGGATCGAGCCCCACATCAGGCTTCTCCGCGATGAGCCTGCTTTTTCCTCTCCCACTCCCCCTGCTTGTGTTCCCTCTCTCGCTGGCTGTCTCTATCGCTGTCGAATAAATAAATAAAATCTTTAAAAAAAAAAAAAGAATTACAAGGGAAGGAACGCCTGGGTGGCTCAGTCATTTGAGCATCCAACTCTTGATTTCGGCTCAGGCCATGACCTCAGAGTCCTGGGATCGAGCCCCATGTCAGGCTCCGTACTCAGTGGGGAGTCTGCTTGAGATTTCCTCCCCCCTCCCTCTGTCCCTTCCCTGCCCCCCTCTATTAAATAAATTAAAAAAAAAAAAAGAACTGCAAGTGAAGAAGATTCATTTTTACAGGGTTGATTCAGACAAAGTAAGGGCAGTATGCATTACCATAATTTCAATATTAAAACAAAGCTAATATATCAGCAAGATTTACTAGATACTACACATCCAAACTAATGCTCTACACAGGGCCCCTTCAATCAGTTCTGAGGAGGGATAAACAGAACCTGTGGTCAACTAGGCTTGCTTTGGGGTTGGCAAACATTTCCTGCAAAGAGCCAGACAGAACCTGTTTTATGGTCCAGGTCCATATGGCCTCATTGTAACCACTCGGCTCTGCTGCTAGAGCATGAAAGCAGCCATGGCCAACACGTAAACGGACGGGCCGGGGTGTGTTCCAATAAAACGTAATTTACTGAAGGACACTGAAATGTGAATTACACGTCATTTTCACATGTCATGAAATAGTCCCCTTTTTTACTTTTTCGACCGTTTAAAAATGTAAATGAAATGATTTCAGCTTTAGAAGATGAAAAAGTTCTGGTGATTTGTTGCCCACAATGTGAATTTAATAAACACTGCTGAGCTATACACTTAAAAACGGTTAACACGGTACATTTTATGGTATATATTATTTGCTATAATTGAAAACTAATTAAAAAAAAAAAAAGTACGACCATTCCTGGCTGATGGGCTCAATCTCGCCTAGGAGTTACCATTTGCAGCCCCTGATAGAATCTGAATGTTTCATTTGGAAATAGGATGTGAAATTCACTGCTTGTTAACCCAACGTGACTAGAAACCTGCCATCAGAAGTCACTCAACAGCAGTCTCCACAAAGGCCACAGTTAAGCAGACTGTCCTGGAGTCCCCTGTGTGAGGGCACAGACATTGCTTGGATTCCTGTCATATTTCTGTGGACCTGAGGGCTTGCGAACAGAGGGACACATCCCTTTGGGCTGTGAGTCTACTCAACTGGAATCTTCCTCTGCAGAGGAAAACTGGATTTGAGGACAGGACCCACACATGCCCTCAGCAGCCATGCATCCACCAGGCCCTTGAGGAGGATGTGTATCGAAATGTCTAGGCCTGGAAAGGGGCTGGCCGAAGCAGAGAGCTCAGGGAAGGGCCAAGTACAGATCAGACACAGAAAGTCTGGAGGCCACGAGGCTGGCCTCTGAAAGCATTTACGTCACCATCAAAAGAAACATGGGCTGCATTTCCAAATCCCACACTTCCCATGTCCACACCACCAATAAGCAGATGGAGGTAGAGAGGCCAAGTTTTCTCAGAGCAGCGACTGTGACCCAGGAAGACAAGTCCCAAGGACAACTGGGTTCGGCCTGGCCTGTGATGCCACAAAAAACAAGGATCAGGTCAGAGCATGAGGGATTCTTCTAAGAGAACATAGCAGCCCCTTGTTGCAGAATCGGCCTGTGGCTAAAATTCACTGTTTACACAAAAACATTTTTTTCTTCCTGTGATGTTAATGTGTTGAATGCCTACATAACATAATAAGCCTCTTCTCTGTGCCTCTAACACCATCCTTTTGTAGTTTTTGATGGTGGGTTTTATTAATAAAGAGATCCCGGGGTGGCTTTTATTCTTTAATCTACATGTAACATCTGGAAATTCTGGAAACTGGTTTGAAATCTGGGACTTCGGAAAATTTTCCAAAAGGTGGCTGTTCCAAAGAGTGACTCATGACTAACCTAAAACCCTCCCTTCGCCACCAACCAAGCAAATGAGTAAACTCTGTGTTAATGACTGAGCTTCATTGATAGGAGCTGTGATTAATTTGATGTGGACAGGGTGCTGGGCCCTGGTGCCTTTTCTACATTTCCTTCAAAGGACAAAGTTGGGATTGTTGTTTCCATTTTAGAAAGGACAATGAGGCCAACGGAGCAAACCTGCCCAAGACCACACAGCTAGTAAGTGGCTGAACGGGGATTTGAGCCCAGATCTTTCACACAAAAATTAATGCTTCCCCCTTCTTGCTCTCTCTGCCTTTCAGGTAGATTAAACAGAAAATCATATAACGTGAAAACCACTGCTAACGTGAGCTGGAAAACCATTTTACGTAGTAACCTCTTGTAACTTGTTCTCACAAGGTCTCTCTCCTTATCTATAAAGGAATGACTTGGCGCAAATGGCGTCTATTAATTTCATGCCCTTGACACCAATTTTTCCCTCATTAGTCAGTCATGCCAGGAAAAAAAATGGAAAAAAGCACTTAAAAGTCATTTGGCTATTTTTAGCTTATTTTTCCTGTCACACAGAATGGTCGACATCCCTCCTGGGAATCAAGGGATTACTCTGGCAGGGCACAGAACTTTAGAAGCCATCACCAAGAAAATCAACTAGTCGCAGGGCACCATGTGACATTCGGCTTCCCACGGGGCGTTGCTGACATCACCTACCTCCCCCATCAGACTGACTTCTGAGATGGTGTCTCCACCCCCGCAGGATCCAGAGCCCCAAGCAGAAAAGAAGCCCAGTATACATATGTTGTTGAAAATACGGTAGAAATAACCACCTTTACAATGTAACATTAAGAGCTGCATGATTAAAATCCCAAAACGTTACGCACCTGAACAGCTGAATAGGAATATACAGTCACCAGGAGGAACGTGTGCGCCATGTTGCCCCAGCACCGCTAACACGAAAGGATTGCGTTCTGTTGTCCAAAAACACCTGGACACACCCAGGGATTCAAAACACCACATTCAGACACGCTCAACGGTACCACTTTTCATAGGCTGAGCCCTGTGTACTTTTCAAAGTGCCTTCCCTTCAGTTCACCTGCACAAACTCTGAGTGTTTGGTAAGCGCCGGGGCCTGTGTTTGGCACATAGGATGATAATGTTAACAAAGACCAGCATCTTTCCTTTAATGAGCTACATCTGGCGGGTCTGGGGCTACGTAAGCGAGGACAGCTGACCCAGGAACAACACGGGGATTAAGGGCACCAACCCACACAGCTGAAAATCTGCATGCTAACTTGACTCCCCCAAAACTTAACTACTAATAGCCTGCTGTTGACTGGAAGCCTTACCAATAACATCAATAGTTAACACCTTTTTTATGCTATATGTATTATGTACTGTATTCTTTAAGTTAAAGAAAAAATGTTAAGAAAATCATAAGGAAAATACATTTACAATATGCATGATTAAAAAAACAAAAAACCCTCTACATACAAGTTAATCCACAGTTTCTCCCCCATTGGTCAAGGGTCAACTGTCCTCACAATACTGTGAGGTTCAGTAACACAGCACATCTTAGATCTAGAGACGGCACAGATTTCCCGAATGAGATGATGTCTCAACAAGGTTTCGAGGGAGAATTGCTTTCAAGATGGGGGTAGGGAAGAGGGAGAGCA
Organism: Ailuropoda melanoleuca; assembly: GCF_002007445.2. Lineage (NCBI taxonomy): Eukaryota > Metazoa > Chordata > Mammalia > Carnivora > Ursidae > Ailuropoda > Ailuropoda melanoleuca. The sequence continues at coordinate 128,450,375 of NC_048224.1, read as the reverse complement.
TGTGAAAGGCATTCCAGAAGGAGAAAACAGCACATACAAAGGTCCTGCCCCAGCACACTGGGTAATGTATTTGGGGAGACAAAGAGGGACCACTTTCACTGGAGGGTTCTGCGGGAGTTGGGCTAATGCCTGCGGCCTGCTCCACTGGCCCCTCCCCATCTATGACCCAGGGCTCCATGAATGGTACCTCTCTGAAGGATGAAGGGAGGGGTTTTCTCCAAGATCACCAGTGAATCCGTGACTAAGTCAAAGTTAGAATCAAGGAGGCGCCAACGCTTACAACAAAAGTCACTTTACTTCCAAACCAGGTAGAGCTAACTAATAAAAAAAAAAAAAAAAAGTTAGGGGAAGGGCCTAAAAAGAAATGGGAAAAATGACAACCACTGGAAGAATGTCACAATATAAAAGGTTCAGATTCATAATAAACATGACATCAATTCTAAGAAGATAAACATCACATAAAGCTTAAGGATATTTTGAATGATGGATGGGCCATGATTTACTCAATCCCATACGGCCAGACATCTAGGAGGCTAGATTTTTGCACATAGACTGAACCATTCCTTAGAAGAAATCCCTTCAAAGAGCAATCACCAGTCAAAAACATATAAGGCCATACACTTTTATAGGAGATCACAAGATTTTCTCTTTATATTGTTCAATATTTTATGACTTTTGAGCGACCACAGATTTTCTGAAAACTTTCTGAGAACAGCTTGTAAAACAGAGTCAAGTACAAAGAAAGATAAAAAAGGAACCATATACCCACCACCCAGAAATGACAATGTTTTGTCACACTTTGGGTTCAGGTTTTTTTTTTTAATAACTAGAAATAAAACCTCATAAATAAAATTATTCCCATTCTATCCTCCTATTTGTGTGTCTTTCCAATATAGTTTTTATACACACATGCACACACCCCTACGGAAATACAGAGAACTCTTTGTAGGTATGATTTTTAAATATAAATTAAACCATAGTCCTATCATTCAAAATTATGTTCTTGAAGTCTATTTTGATTTAAAGAACCATAGTTTACTCCTTTAACTCCAGCACAGTCCTGGTTTAAATACACCATCTTCTATCTATCCAACCTGTTTATGGGTATTTAAGTCATTTGCAATTCTACTCCTGAAGATCAATTCAGTTAATAACTATCCTTGTATTTCTCCTCCTGTGAGACAGCCAGAGATTCTCTCTAGATATGAACATTGTAAACAAGAATAATGTTGAAGATGAAACTGTATTAGGGAAGGAACGTGGTGACAGTGTCTGGGACACTTGGCTAACACCTCTCATTAGGATGTCACAACCTACGCTACACCAGGGTAATACCCGGCTTCTCCAAAAATACCTACCACCTCCTCTTCAGCCTATTGGACAGTAATTGTAGGATTATGGTAAACTCACTTGGGTCGCAGAGATTATTGGCTGTATTCCCCTTTGTCCCAATAAAAATTCCAACTAAAATTCATATACAACACGAATGGCTATCACAATGCCATTTTAACACATTAATTCAATGCCGGTAATGCCACCAGGTCACCCCCAATGAATGCAAAATGCACAAATTCCACGAACCCATGCCTGGAATGACCAGTTCCCATTCCAGCTCTCATTCCAGCTCTTGGCTTTAACTGGAGATCTTTGCTAGTCCCCTCAATGAGCTCCGTTCGCCATGATCTTAAATGGAAAAAACACTCGATCACCTCATCCCACTTAGAGGGAAATCACAATCTTGTAAGCTGCCCTCCAGCTGCCTCAGTGTCCCTAAAATAAGCACATTTGGAGCGTGGAGGGAGAGGAACAGTTGGCCAGAAGAATAACATGGTATCAACCTGTACAAAGCAGAGTCGGGACCAAGAAGGGCTGCCAAAATCATCCATCCGGACACATTCAAACCACGTGTTGCTTCTTTTTCCTTCTTTTCCCCCACACCCACCCACAAAGACGGCATCTATATTACAAACTCTCATATTTTTTTTTAAACAATCATCAAAATATGCTCTTCCTAGGACACCATAAACCCCTTCCTACACACAATTTTCCACCATCCTCATCCCATTCAAAACAAAAAAGCTCCCCGGCCCAGAAGCACACGGTCCTGCAGATTCATGGAAGCTGCTTTCACTCTGGGAGGGAGCAATGCTGCCTGGTCCAAGAAGGGACGTGGTAAGAGGGGGTGGAACGGAACGCAAGGCTGCATCCATGGGAGGGGAAGGCAGGCAGACACCAGGATTTCTTTCCAGAAGGCGGGATCCCACCTCCACCCCAGGATGGGCCAGCTCATCGTAACTCCCCAGCACTGCAAGAACTCCAGGAGAGAGCCAGAACTTCCCCCAGGGGACCCTGGGTGACACATCCTCTCCCCCCCGGGGCCTCCCCTATAAAACAAAGATATGAGGCCACACACACTCCCCCACTTCAGGTGGGGATCTCAGAATCCCATCGTCCCAGAAAACTGCCACACCTGTCCATCCTTGTGTCCCAGATGCCCTGTAAAATGCCCCCACAACAGTGCAGGAATTACATGGAGACCTAAGCCTCCAACGGATCACGCAGGTCTCTCCAGAGCCTTCCCCTGCAGCCTGTGTAGAACTGATTAACACTCCGGGCCATGGTGCTCTCTGGCCAGCAGGGCTCTGGGATGGTGCCTGGCCCTTTGCATCCTGTCTGTGGCCTCATTTAACACCGCTCTTGGCCGGGTAAACCTGGCAAGCAGCAGATGAGAAGTCAATTTCCAACACTGGTCAGCTTCTTGGCAGGACAGGGGGACTGAAATCAGAACAGGGTTTCCGTGTTAGAACTCCCTGCCTTGGGAGAACGAGAGAAAGCAACTCTAGCTCAAATCGCGGGGATTCTGAGAATAAGGGCCTAAAAAGGCAGGTGCAGAAGGAAGGAGTGCAGGCAGTGTGAATGAAACAAGCACTTGTGAGTTTGAGGTCTCCTGGCATTGTTCTGCTTTCACGGGCCCAGAATTGAGCGGAGCTGAGTCCCAGACCTCGGGGTACCATAACCTTGACCTTTCCAATGTTTGCGTGGTTTACCCGGGATGCAGTGAATACTTGCAGGGGCTGAACCCAGAAAGGATGCGGGTGGCTACACTGCCCGAGCCTTGTATTTTTTCATGGAATAAGCTGAAGGAGAGCAAAGAAGGATTTTAAACGGAGCAGTGTTTCACCCATCAACCAGCAATAGGTGACTTCCAACATAATTAAGAGAATCTTAGAAAAGACAACCAGCTTGGGGGCACCTGGGTGGCTCAGTCGGCTGAGCATCTGCCTTTAGCTCAGGTCATGATCCCAGCCAGGGTCCTGGGATCGAGCCCCACATCGGGCTCCCTGCTCAGTGAGGGGAACCTGCTTCTCCCTCTCCCTCTGCCCCTCCCCCTACTGATGCACTCTCTCCCCCTGTCAAACGAATATTAAAAAAAAAAAAAAAAAAACGACCAGCTTTATACCTTTTAGACAGCAGATGAGCAATGAGTGACCAAACACACAAAGCAAGAATATATTATGCCTTTTCTATGTGTCCAGACCCACTGGGGTCAGCTAGTGTCCAAAGTCACAATTTATTCGGTCAACTAACAGAAGCACAGAAATCCTCAGGGGCAGAAGAGACCAACACTTTTATTAAAAGTAAAGTGCCCCCTCCCTACAGCAGACAATAAGGCCCTCAGAAGGTAAGAGGATCGCGAAGTAATAATTGTATTACGAAGCTTGCTGAGGGCTGTGTTTTTTTTCATTGCATTTCCCCCATGTAAAGACTGGTTTTTCTAAACTTTTCCTTGGAACGGACTGACCATGAGCACATGCAGGAGTTCACTAACACAGTCCAGAGGATTAAAAGCAGGAAAGAGCCTGAAGGATGATTTTGATTTCCCTGTTTCAGAACATTTGAACTAAAGTTCAAAGGTAACTGGCCCAAAGTCACACAGCTCCTCCCAGCACGCGCGCGTGCGCGCGCGCGCACACACACACACACACACACACACACACACACACACTCTCCAGGTATTTTTAAATGTCCCACTTCTAACGCCCCTGGACTATTTCCCAGACCCCTCCCCTCCATCCAATCAAAATCTTTGGTCTGAAGCTTAAGCCAAGACTTACACCAAGAACTCCTTCCTCTTTTCTTTAAAGTGTATAAGAGATCAAGTTTTCAAGAAACCATTTTGTAGTATGAATTTTAAATGCTGCCATATTTATAATCAAACACTGTGAAACTTGGTGAAGAGGTCTGTCTGAGCTTCCAGAAGCCAGTAAACCTTGGGGACACAAACCTCCAGTCCCTCAGGCTAAACTAGGGGGGCCCGACACTGGGGGGCAGGTGGGCACCAAGACGGGCTGCATGGATGCCCCTCACTGAACAAATTCTAAGACTGATTACAGACTAGCAGAGGTGTACTGATTACAAAAAAAAAAATTAAATTCTTGAATTAATTCCCAAATAAAATCACATAAATATACATGAATAATCCTACCAGGTGGCAATACTCCTGGGCTGCTTACCTAGAATTTGCCACTTCATCATGAAAGCAAGACAGGAGATGCCAGCAGACAGTGAGAGATTTGGCAGACCACTTAGTGATGGACTTCGGCTTTCTTCTTTGCTTAACCATCTTTGCCAACACTCAGGTTTTCCCACTTAAATGTGCACTCTTGGAAGCTTTACCTTCTCACATCGAATGATACCTGCTTCATGCCACAAATTAATAAGCATGATGCTCAGCAGTCTAATGCATTATCAAGATGGACTGACCCATCTTGACCCAAAACCATACCGGGTCGATGATCTTCTAAACTAGTACTAGAGTTTTTAAAGGAAAAAAGCATATCGAGACCAGAGGGCTTCACAGCCTGAGCTCATCAAGTCCTACTAATTAGGTGAATACTGAATAAAACATCAGATTCTGATAGGGTGAACATTTTAGCTTGGATATCTTCCAAGCCACATATCAATTGGAGTTTCTGGGTTTTTTTTTTTTTTAATTGAGGGGGCGGGGCAGGAGAGAGAATTTTAAACAGGCTCCATGCTGGGCACGGAGCCCAACGTGGGGCTTGATCTCACAATCCTGAGATCATGAGTTGAGCCGAAATCAAGAGTCAGATGCCCACCCAAGGCACCACTGTAGTTCTTAAAGAAGGATCTGAACAGATATATAAAGAACCAGAAGACAGCAGGAGAGGAGGATGGGAAGGTAATGAAAATCCAAAATGAGAAGGAAAATATGTATTTTTAAATTGACATTGATTAGACTGTGCCAAGAAGAAAAATTAACAAACCCATCACACTCTCCCCCTCCCCCTTCAGAAAATCTACCATATCCAAAAGCTTCCAGAACACATTTTTATCGTATCAGATTATTGACACAGTCAAGGTTGGGGGAGATCTAACTATGGAGACGATTCCGTCTCTAAAAATGCTTGAGGAAGTTAAGAACAAATATTATCTTTTCTAATCAAAAGGCTTTTCTTTGCATTCAATGATATTAAGAAATTTTTTATACATATTTTGATTTTGATACATATTTTGATACATATTTTGATTTTTGATTTTGATACATACTTTGATACAAATTTTGATATGTATGATGGGATAGTGATGGTGTTGGGGAAAAAATATGGCTCTTTCAAGTGATACACAGTAAAAATGTTTACAATGGGGCACCTGGGTGGCTCAGTCTGTTAAGCACCAGACTCATCTCAGGTTAGGAGATAAAGCCCCAGGTCAGTCCCCACGGTCAGCCAAGAGTTTGCTTGAGATTCTCTCCCGCTCTCTCGCCCTTCCTCCCCCACTTGCACACGCTCACGCTCTCATGCTCTAGCATAAATATATTTATTTAAAAAAATGTTTGCAATTGAAAACAAAAGTTTTGCTTTCTGAAGGAAACTTTTCAAAACCTGGTGAGTGATGCCCACCTGAACATTTTTTAAATCATTCTTTTTCATTTTTATTATCACATTTCCTTTTTTGAAAAATGTGTGGTAGAATTACATACAATTCACCATTTTTTTAAGTGTACAGTTTGGGGGATTATGCACATTCTCATTGTTATGCAACCATCATCGCCATCCATCTCCGTAACATTTTTTCATTGCAAAACAGCACCTGTGCACCCATTAAACACCAACTCCCCATCCTCCCTCCCTCCAGTCCCTGGCAACCACCACTCTCCATTCCGTCTCTACCCGGCTCACAATTTGCAGGGCTCCCTTGGTTTCAAACTCAGAATTAATAACATAATACCAAAAAAAAAAAAAAAACCTCCCTCGGATTCCAAATACTGATTCATTAAAATACAGTATAACATATTTAGTTTACAATAAAAATACCAACATTTTAATTGTTACATAAAGTTCTGTGTACAAATGAGCGATCATTTAAGTGAACTTATGGTTTTATTATCACTTTCATGAAATCATTCGATGGACTTTTATTTCTATTAGCTCTGTGAAAGCACTTCCTAGAAATGAAATGGCTGGGTCAAAGCTAGCACATTTTTAAGATTTTTGACCAGTTGCCAAATTGCCCACCAGAAGGGTTGTTGCTTCAACTTTTAGTGATGTGTCTCATATTCGAGTAGACTGTTCTGGATTTGGGGGGTGGGGATGGAGGCTAAATGATATTCAAACAATGACACAGTTCCCACTAAACGCCTGTACTACCGACCTGTCCTTTTCTTGAAGTTATAAGAGACCTCTTCCACGTGATCTCTGCCTGACATGGGGTATAGCAAACCTACAACGGTCACGAATGGTCATGAGGGAGGAATCAGATTTTCTGAAGGGTTTTTTCTCCCCCCATTAAAAAAGCTGAAGGTAGAACTCTGAAAGAATCTATGTAGAAGGGCTATAAAACACACAATAAACACAAAACAAATTTCTCTCTCATTACTAATATTTTTCAAAACCAACCCACGAAAGCAAATGCAATTAAAAAGAGCAGTTTCAGCCTATTTTACACTATCAGCAAATCAGTGCATTTCGTGATTACACAAGCAACCTTTTTGCATTTACAAGAAAAACTGCAAAACCAACAACATCTTCCTCCGTTTTATGTCTTGCCCACTAATTGAGCTTATTCGGGGTGGCCGAAACAAGCCTAAAAAGAGCCCTCTCTCCACTCGTTTTCCCCCCCCACACACCCAAAATCTCTTTTCTCCAATGAAGCTAAACTCTCTGGTTTTAGAGAGTCATCGTTTCAAAAATTTCTCCTAGAAATAAAAATTTCTCCCTTTGCTTTTCAAGGTAAAACTTTTTTATTTACATAAAAAGGGGGAGGGAGGGAGAGATGGGGGTAGAGAGAAGGGGGTGGGTGGGGAGAGGGAGGCAGGGAGGGGGAGAGTGGGGATGCCATAAAAGAAACTTTGTACTGAATCCAGCGTTTTCTTTGCCCCAGCTGCAGCCCAGCCAGCAACTCTTCCCCATGAAGTGGTTCCTGGAAATCACGTGGTTACTTTTCCCATCTCCCCACTGCCATGGGTTATATGAACATATGTTTTCATTTACAGCATTATGGATATTCTCTAGACAGTCAGTCTGTTGAAAAGAAATTAATCCCAGCAGTGAGCTAAGATCCTGAATCCTCAGCAATTTCTGGTGAATTCACGGTAAGGCTATTCATGCTGAGGCCGAAGCTGAGTGTGTAAACAGCTGACCAGGGCGAAACCATTATGCATTAGGCTTCTCCGGCTTCAATCTCATTCTGCATTTAGAGCAACACAGGCAGAAAAATACCTTTCTCATTAATAAATTCAATACAAATGCGACAGACAGGATTCCTATAATAGCTTCATGTCCGTATCACAGAGACCGAATGCCTCCTTTTTACTGAGCGCCTACTACGTGCCAGGAATCGCCTAACTTCACGGGTACGACCTAGATCACTTTGCAGGCACTACTGCCAACTCAAGTGACCTCCTGCTGTAAACGGAGACTCCCCGTAGGTGAGTAGTTTGCTCAGAAGCAAGTTGTCAGAGTAGAACTAAGGTCTGAACGCTCATCTCTCACTCCACACCCGAAATGCTAAGACAACACAGACATCAATGGCACGCACATTAGCGTTTCATGACAAGATGGCTGTTTGGGGATGGGGAGGAAGGCCCAGTGCTTTTCTAGTACCAACTGCCCCCTCAAATCAACACTTTGCCCGGACCCCGAGAGGTTTCCCAGAACAAGAGGGCAGGCTGAGATGTCTCAGAACCCAAGAAACTAGATGATCGTGTGGACAATAGAGGAAGTTATTTTCAAAGATATTTGTAACCATCTGATGAGCCCCGTTTTGGGGTTATGGAGAATGAGACAAACCACGGATCAATTTGTTCCAAACCCCACTTTCAAAATGTGTGCGCCTACACTCACCCACACTCGGCGAGGCATTCTGAGCTCAAACCCGGAAAGTCAGCCTCCACCCAGGACTGATCTGCTAGCCCAAACCAAGATACCGTGTGGCCCAGTGTACACAAAAACGTGTTTTGGGATAGGGCGGTCACGTGGAAAAGGGTAAGAGCAACGCATACGTGGGCTGGGAAGCAAGCTCGACGTGTCCTTGTCGTGTGACCTTGGGCCCCGGCAGCAGCTGTACACAGATGTCGTTACCACATACACGAGCTCGCTGAAGCCCCACAGCCACGTGTGAGCGAGATACTGTTAGCCTCATTTTGCGAATGGCAAACCTCAGGTCACAGTTAGAAAGTGGCGGCAGCTGGATTTGAATCTGGTTTTTGCCTCGCATCAACATCTTGACGTCACTGATAAGCCATATCATTGCTGAGCCAGATCTCGCTATCGGACTCCGAGTGTGACTACAGTCACTTCCTGGGACCGATCCCAAAAGCTCTCTGCAGCAGCACCCAGGTGACAGCTCCTACGTGCTCACCATCCTTCATCATCATCATCACCTTGATCTTCGGCGGCAGCAGCCGGGTAGCAAGGCCAAAGGGCTCAACTCAGGGCTACTGCCAATAAACATTTCTCAATATTCTTTATTGCTGCAAATGATTCTCCTCTCCCTGAGCACCCTATCAAAGATTAGGAACTTCCCATTCTTCCTTGCCAAACTTGGCTGGAAAATCACTTTTGTTGCAGCCTAAGTCAACATACAGCTATTAATTCATCACACCCCACACGTACAGCGTCAGTGCCAACCTCTGGAATTCTCCCTGCTCACAACCAAGGAGCTGATTTTATTTTGATAAAACCTACTCTGAAATCTTGGCTCTGTGCTTGCCAAAATCAAGTTGGAAAATGTTGGTGTCAAACAATGTGGAAGCGTTCTAAAACTAATACAGAGAATCGGGGGCAGCTGTATTTTCCTCTGAAGTATAAATTATCACAAAGGCTCCCTGAGTCATGGACGTGGCTATTTGGGCGGGCTACCAGAGAACTTTCTTTAAAGACCAACACCAGATGCTTCCTTTAAACACCGACTTACAGTTTCAGGCCCTTGGAAGGCTTGGTATGAAAGATAAAAGTTTGCAAATGTGTTGCAAAGTATTAAGTACAGAGATGGCTTCGATTTTAGGAGGGCAGCCTGTGAACGCAGAGCTTCAGAACATTCTGTCATAGTCCAGGGGTAAGGCTGCCATGACAGCTTTGTAGCCCATTTGTGAGGTACCACTGGCTTGTCTTTGGGACAAAAGGGACATGTCAAAGTAAAGGGACAAAATCATCACTGTCTGTCTGTCTCTCTCTCTCTCCATACATGCACTGTGGCAGGAGAGGCGGAATGGAAGTGGGAAAAATCTTCAGATACCAAAACCCAGACCCTACTCTTTGGAAAATGCCATCATCTCTGGATAAATACATAAAAAGCCAGGTAATAAAACCTTATATTAAGTCTACTGAAGAGCATCTGGATATCAACTGGACAAGAACCACATTTCAAGTCTTTAGTGATGCAGTGATAACCACATGCGCTAATTTTCTTTTAGCCTTGTGATTCTCATACTGAATGATCAAGAAGTTGCGGGGCGCCTGGGTGGCTCAGTCGTTAAGCGTCTGCCTTCGGCTCAGGGCGTGATCCCGGTGTTGTGGGATCGAGCCCCACATCGGGCTCCTCTGCTGGGAGCCTGCTTCTTCCTCTCCCACCCCCCCTGTTTGTGTTCCCTCTCTCGCTGGCTGTCTCTTTGTCAAACAAATAAAATCTTTAAAAAAAAAAAAAAAAGTTGGGACTGACCAAAATGACAAAATGATGCTCCAGAAACAATTTTTTAAAACATTCATCTGACAATAAAGTCACTCTAAACTCTATTACACATACTATTAAAGTATTTGAAAATATATACAACGAACTAGCTGGCTAGCATAATCTAGTATCTTCTCTCAGTTGAGGAGGGGCCTTATCAGATCACATCATCTCATGTGTGAATCTGAGGGCTTTTTGTAGTTGTGTGACCCCCTACTCCCCAGGAGGAGCCTTCCATTAATCTGAAGAAAAACATCTGCATCTCTTGATTAAAACTACCTTCCAAGTGTCCTGTGGCCTCGTTCACAAAATCTTGGATGAGGAGGAAAGAGAGGTCCTGGCCCCACTTTGGCCACATTAGCTAAATGACCCTGGGCAAAACATTTATCTGTTTGAGACTCACTTTTCTCATTTTGAGAAGGGTATGATATAGGATGGTCTCCTAGTTTTAAACGTCATCCAAGTTCACTTTCCAAAAACACATTTTGATATTACCTACCTTTCTTTTATGATAATTCAAATACACATTTATGCACCTTAGTCATAAATCAGAAACTTCGTTTTATAGGAACATTTTTATTTTTATTCATTTGATCCATAAACACGTATTAAATCCCTGCTATGTGCCAAGCACTATGCTTGAGGCTAGGAACAGACCAAAGACCAGAATCCACCCAATTTCTCTCCTCCCAGTTAAGTGGAAAGACAGGAACTGAATATGGTATTTAGAAGCCAAACATGCTATTGTTTAGAGTCACACACGTGTGTCAAACTATAAAGAGAAACAAGGGAAAGATTAACACAAAATTCAGGGCGTGATTACTTCTGTGGGGAGGGAGGGTGAGCAATGAGGAAGGGGCCCATACGGGGAATGTTATGTTTTCGAACTTGCATGCTCGTGTTCTCATTCGCTAAGCTATACTTACCACATTTTATAGCCTCTTTTGCAAATATGCCATATTTTGCCATCTAAAGTTTTAACAGATTACGTAAGAAACAAATCATGTGCAAACCCAAAAGACTGGCATTATAAAACATTTCTTTAGAATCTAAAGCATTCAAAACAAATATGGTTTCAGAGTTTAGCGTAAGAGCTTTGATGTGATCGGAGGGGACATTTTAAAGAATACTTTTCAAAGTACCAAAGTTTTTCCAATTAAGTCAATGGACAACCCCCATTTTGGGTGTTTGGGAATCACTGGCAATCTCAAATAAATTTATGCTAATGTATTATTTAATATATACAAGTCCCATACTCTTTTCTCAAACGTGTCTCCATACCGGAGGCCCAAGAGCTTGAAAACTTGTAAACAAAAATGTAGGTTTTCAAAAAGGTCAACAGCCTAAACCCTGTTTAATTTTGAAGACTTCCAAAAGACATCTGGGGAAGGAGCTGTCAAACATCACATATGTAAATTCAAAGGACAGAGGTGGGTAACCAGAGCCTTCATTTCCTGCTGGAATTTCCTTTTTTAAAAACCACCACTGGAAACCGTCACTAAGAAACGGTACTGCTTCAGGGTTTGCTTTGGTCTTTTTTCTCCTATAATGTTCAAAGACAGGTATAAACACAAGGTCCCTGTGAACTTTCTTTCACAGACATTCATCTGGTTCCTTGTCTGCCCCCCCCCAAGATGCAGCCCTATGTGGCACCAATCATTTCCACAGCCAAAGAATTTATGTGTCGCCAAAGGACCGTAATTTGGATGGAGAATGTGGGTGGGAAACCGTAAGATTTCTTCTACTAAAATATCACTGTCACCATAAGGAAAGAGAAAGATGGACTCAACTGAAAGTTATTTTTAATGCTCACACTCCTTGAGCAAAAATGAAGAACTCTTCCTTAAATAAAGGGGTCAGAGACTGGCCCTTGTAGAAAGGACTTTGTATTACCAATGTTTAAGCTCTTACCACGTACGTCAAGTAAAAGAAGTGCCACACCATCAAAGATATCATTTTCCCCCAAAAGTCCCTGAAAGATTAACAAGGAACAAACATGCTTGCCTACTTCCAAAGGTGGAGTTGTCCCGTAAAAATTCATCCATGCATCACCTGATCTGTGTCACTTGTGTGACGCTAACCTGGAAATTCCCATTTCTCTGCTTATTGGAGGTTCTATGAAACACAGCAACACAAAAAAACATAATAGCTGAACTCGGATGTTCCTCCAACCGAATTGATAGTTGATGCTCATTCCTTGCTATGGTCTCTCCTGTAAACTTGTTGCTTACTTAGCAAATACTTAATCACTGCTCCTAGGAGAGAAACAGGGCTAGGCTCTTATAAGCCTCTGGTCACAGCGTTTTCATCAGTCTATCAACCCATCGATGTGTAACCTCGTTCAATGTGTTTCTGTTTAAAGACACCTTATTTCACATCTATTGCTGGTTAACACTGACCTCACGGCCAACAGCACTGTAACTCATGCTGGACCGAAGCTTACGTGAGACACGTATTTTCTCTGTAAGGCACCTCCCAGAGTTCTTGCGTCTGGGAAACACTCCAGCTCCATACCTGGGGGCCATCTGAAACCGCGAAATCACCCGTACAAGGTACAGAAACGTGGAAAAGGGGACACTACACAGACCACAAGAAGGACAGCTGTGGGGCGCCTGGATAGCGCAGTCGTTAAGCGTCTGCCTTCGGCTCAGGGCGTGATCCTGGCGTTCCGGGATCGAGCCCCACATCAGGCTCCTCCGCTATGAGCCTGCTTCTTCCTCTCCCACTCCCCTGCCGTGTTCCCTCTCTCGCTGGCTGTCTATCTCTGTCACATAAATTAAAAAAAAAAAAAAAAAAAAAAAGGACAGCTGTTTACAGAAGGCAGTGTGCCTCATTCAGCCTCCACGGGAAACATGCACAGTGGGTGACTCCACGTTCTCACCGCTGCTCTGTGCAGGTCTGTGAATGATCTCGGAAGCAACGCAAGTAGTGATTTGGGGTTGGTTACAAATGAATTTGAGGGAGTACATGAATTTGCAAATACCAGAATCTGTAAATAAGGAAGACTGGCTATAGTTCAACAAGTCGTAATGACTCTCTGCACACTGCAATTTTTAAAAAATTAATACCTAAAAATGTTTCTGAAGTTTTTGTGATAATTTAAAAAAATATACCAGGTATTTCCTGACATCATTCCATCCTATAATGGAACAGCCTAATACCTCTATGGCCATAACAAAGTATTTCCTTGCGTGAGCCACCTGTCTTGAGAAAGGCCACTCATGCCATCAGCTATGCAGACGTTGTGTCATCCTTCCTTGTGTCCACTATGCAATCTCCGGCCAACCAAATATGTATAAAGAGCTCAAAACTCACAGAAGATTCCAAACACACAGAACTGGTTATTCTTATAGGTATATAATCTACACCTCACCCAAGCTAGAAATAGATGTGTAACTGACACATTTCCCTCATTAAAATGGCTAGGTCTAGGGTTGGGGTAGGGTGTGCCCATCCGCCTATGTGGAGAAAACGGTCCAAGCAAACGGCCTCTGTGACAAAGAAGGTGTTGAGGCCTTGGGTCATTATGTAACTACCTTCAAACCTTTGTAAAGCTGGGGGAGCAGGTATAATCATCTGACCTTTGCTCCACCCTCTTAACTTCCCCTAGGCAAGGTCTCTCTGCTGCTTCTGATTCCCACAGAACCCCACACTTCTCTCCTGTTGGATGCTTTTCCCTACCGTCATCCCTCATTCATTCAAACTGCTCTGGGTGGTCACCCATCCTCCCACTATGCTCTACACCACAGGGCTGTGGGTAGGGACAGCCCATGCCCATCACACAGAGCAGCGGGCTGCCCACGCAGGTGACCTGGCTTGGCCATGCAGGGCTCCCTGTGACTTTCTGAAAGAACAGTTAAAAAAATCATGTGGGGGAGGGGGGGCGCCTGGGTGGCTCAGCCATTAAGCGTCTGCCATCGGCTTGGGTCATGATCCCAGGGTCCTGAGATGGAGCCCTACATTGGGCTCCCTGCTCAGCGGGAAGCCTGCTTCTCCCTCTCACACTCCCCCTGCTTGTGTTCCCTCTCTCGCTGTCTCTCTCTGTCAAATAAATAAATAAAATCTTAAAAAAAAAAAGAAGAAGAAGAAGAAGAAAAAGAAAAAAGAAAAAGAAAAAGAAAATCACATGTGGGAACCGAAGTGGGCCTTGTCGGCCGGATGTGTGGAAGGCTGCACATCCGCAATCAGCCACACCCCTTGAATGGAACACCATGAGCAGATGGCGGGCATCGTCTTCCAGGTGTGCAAAGGAAAGGCCGTCCCCTTGAGAAGGCAGGTGCCCAGGACACAAGGAGCCCCGGTTCTCAGTTCTACGCAGAGCAGACACAGGCAGGACACATGGATCAGTGAACAGCTGGATTCCTAACCCTAATTAACAATTAATGTTCCATTTCAGTGCTCTGGTCTAGAAAAACAATGACAAAGCCTCTATTCACTAAAGTGCTGTGTTCCTTAAGTGATGTCATTCTGTTTGTTTACAGTTAAAGTACCTGGTTAAAATTAAACTTTTCTAAATACGCCCTTATAGCATTGTTTCCGTATGTGTGCCTAAGGACTTGGAGCTTTTAAAATTATCCCCAAAAAAAGAGGGAGGGAATAGAGTATGTAAACACCAGCGTGCATGAAGAAACCCCACATTACTTTTGAGAACTCGCTAACAAAATTACAGTCACTTTTCCTAGACAAAAATCTAAAGAATCTTTTTTTTAAGTCACAAGAAGGCTAATAAACTTATTTTCCTGATCTGTCCGTGATAATTAAGAATTAGTTTCAAAAGTTATAGTAGCAGGACACATCTCTGTTTTCTGTGTTATTTGAAATCGCTACTACCAGGTAACCGCATCATATCTTTGTAATTACAAAAAAAAATTTTTCTTTTAAAGAACTGTTCTCTTAACCCAGCAAGATTTCTCAAGAATTAATACTGGCATAGGGGCGCCTGGGTGGCACAGCGGTTAAGCGTCTGCCTTCGGCTCAGGGCGTGATCCCGGCGTTATGGGATTCGAGCCCCACATCAGGCTCCACTATGAGCCTGCTTCTTCCTCTCCCACTCCCCCTGTTTGTGTTCCCTCTCTCACTGGCTGTCTCTATCTCTGAAATAAATAAAATAAAATCTTTAAAAAAAAAAAAAAAAGAATTAATACTGGCATAAATATCTGCTCTTCTGACTAGTTCAGGCCTAACCATCCACTTTACTCTGGGAAGGAAAGCTGGAGGAGACTTTTTAGGATAAAGCTTTGAGTTCACACAAGTAGAAAATGTCCCACAAGTTACTCTAATCATCTGTTTCAATTAAAACGTTTGCTTCCTCTTATTGAGGTATCAGGACTCTGTCAGATATAAAACACTGACTACAGGAGTGAAAATTTGTTTTTGCAGCCAAATTAACTTACAGAAACATCCTACAAAATGCTTATCAGGAAATTGGTAAGACAAACACGAATTAAAGTAGATACTTGGGGGGGTGCCTAGGGGGTTCATTCAGTTGAGCGTCTGACTCTTGATTTCGGCTCAGGGTCATGATCTCAGGGTCCTGGGATGGAGCCTCTCATCAGGCTCAGTGCTCAGGGAGGAGTCTGCTTGTCCCTCTCCCTCTGCCCCCCGCCCCACTGCCACTCACAGGCCTGCACTTTCTCAAATAAATACTTTTTAAAAAAGTAGATACTTGGTTCTATTAGTCTAAAAAGCTTTATAATTAATAATCCATTATTTGAATTAAAAAATGTGATGCAAAAATTACCATAGAGTTCTCAGAACACAGTAGTATAGTAAATGAGGTGTTCCTTTTAAATTTAAAACCTTTCAGGACCTGAACTGCAGCAATTCCAATTAACATTTTGAAACTAATGAATCTAATTAAGAGACCACAGGGAAAGAAATGGTTTTTAACTTCAGCACTAAGCAATAAACCAAATTCCTCTCTTCGGTCTAATTTATGTCGGGAATAGAAGTGAATCTTCCCCTAGCATCAAACACCACACAGCCAAAAAAGGTCTTCTTGGCTCCCCTCCAAGAGACCCCCAATCTGGGAGAGCCCCGCCCGCGCCCCCAGGAGCCATAGTGACGAGTGGGTGGGCTTCACTGACCTGAGCCCACATCTCCACCTCCACCCACCCAGCAGAAAAACAACGTGGTCACATCACATCTTAATATAACTCCAGCCACTGCCATTTTCTTCAAATGAAATAATGAAACAGGACTTTGAGTCTTAACTCAGTAGAGCGTAAGCAGCTCTTCAGCGAAGGCCACTCCTGAGCTCCTATTCAAGTCCAATTTATGTAAGAAACCGAGAATTTCGTCCGGGAGTGATAAATGCAGTCCTCTCCAAACTCTTCAATTAAGTGCTTGGGCCACAAAATGACCCACGTGGCTCAGGTGCTCAGAGGATAGGAAGAGAGAGCACAGCATCCATGGAAGGAATAGCAAACGTTACTTCTGTTGAAAGGGCACTTGCTGGGAAAGCCAAACTGCCAACAAACAATCGGCAGAAAGTCGGGGTTGACTGTATTTCCATCACAATTTTTGTACCCGATTCTATACTGCTTTAAAACTGCGCAAAATTCTCTGGTACTTATGTGAATACATTTAATTAATGAACAGTCTCTCTTAAATTTTAATCAACCTCAAATCGACCCCAAAGGATCATCATCGATATTCAAAAGCTTATTGGGGGAGGGGGAGACTCTAGAAATAAGGTGCTGGGTGGGGGGACTCATTTCTTTTGTAATCATTTCCTAACAGGACTGTAAGTTTCATGTACTTTAAAGAGGCTGTTTCAAATGACACCGAAATCCAACATACATATGTTGTATGCTGGGGTAGAAACATAAAACCCGTCTAAAGCAGCCAACAGTGAAATCAATTTTAGGTGGTTTTCATTACAAAAATAACTGATGGTCAACACAGAGGCCTTTTATCAAGCTGGAGGGTAAAAAAAAAAAAAAAAAAAACCTAAAAGGACAATGCAAGTTGCAAGATTCTTCTTTCTCAATGGAATACAAGAACAACAAAGGAGCTCTTGGTGGCCGATTCTTCATCCTACAGAACTTGTCACCACCACCCCCAAGATGACAACGGTCTAAATCTCAAGTTCTGCCCACAGAAAATACCCTTTAATATGTAGCAGCTTTGATTTCATGAATTTCATAAAGATACACATTTGAAAATCTGAATCTCTAAAATCTATGTAAAGAGAACATTAGTCTTCCACAAGCTTTCATGCATCAACATAAAATATTCTTGAGTAGTGTTTTTATGCTTTTATTTTTATATCTTTGGAACAAAGGCGATATGCACATACGTATCCAGTAGGAAGCAAGCCTACTTTCTAATATATAATATACATAGATATAATAGCATTATATCCGAACCCACTGAACTTATATTCACTAAGTCCAGATTTTTAAGAACCTTAATTTTCAAAATGACTCCCCCTGAAATAAGTTTCCTACTCAGCTAGTGAATGCATACTATTATTCCAGACAAAAGCATTTAGAAAGCCCATTTTGATGTGGATAGCAGACGCTAATTTTCTGTTACCTTAGGGGAGGGAAGAACACTCAAAATATTTATATATTAAAGAAATATGTGTCTTTGATAGATCTTGCACCTAACGTTCAGGGTGGTCCATGCAAGAACAGCTCCTGTGTAATCCAGAATGACTTTAAGCAGAGCCTGTCAATGCAAGACACACGGCTACGGTGCTCACAGAAAATAGAAAAATAAACAAGCTGAACGGCAAAGAACAAACCAGAGGTTTGTATTTTAGGCCAGCTGCATGGAATATGTACCCCTCCCCCCAAAAGAAGTTTCCCCTCCTGTTTATGTGGAGTCCAAGCCATCAAAACAGAACATGCTGGCGTGTAGGGCCTCACCCACCCAAACTGCTCAACACCTCCTCACCAGGCATTTCTCCCCAGGGTCCTTCGGGCCCAGGCCAGCCCATGGTATGCCTCTCTCTGGAAGCACGCTGGGGCCCCTGGAACTCTGCCCACTCTGCCTGTGGCTTTTTGTAAGACTTCACTTGGGGCTTATCTGTAGCAGAGACCCACCCTAATCCCCAAACTCCACCCAGCCCTTCACACTGCCAGATTCTGCCTTCCCACGGTGCTCAAGAATTTCCCCTATCCCATCTTCTGGTCATTTGTATTTGCCCACATTTTTACACTATCACTGTTCATCCACTGTGTGTGTATATCAACAGATGAATGGAAAAGAAAATGTGATATGTGTATATACACACACACACACACACACACTGGATTATTACTCAGCCATCAAAAAAAACGAAATCTTGACATTTGCAATGATGTCGATGGAATTAGAAGGTATCATGCTAAGTGAAATAAGTCAATCAGAGAAAGACAATTATCATATGATTTTGCTCAAAGGTGGAATTTAAGAAACAAAACAGAGGGTCATAGGGGAAGACAGGAAAAAAAATAAAACAAGATGAAATCAGAGAGGGAGACAAACCATAAGAGACTTTTTAAAAAAGATTTGATTTGACAGCGCGCGGCGCACACACACACACACACACACACACACACACACACACCAGCAGCAGGGGGAGCTGCAGGCAGAGGGAGAAGCAGGCTCCCCACTGAGCAGGGAGCCTGATGCAGATTCGATCCCGGGACCCTGGGATCATGACCTGAGCCGAAGGTAGACACTTAACCAACTGAGCCACCAGGCGCCCCATAGAAAACAAGCTGAGGGTTGCTGCAGGGGAGGGGCTGGGGGATGGGGTAACTGGGTGATGGACATTAAGAAGGGCACGTGACGTAATGAGCTGAGCACTGGGTAATATTTAAGACTGATCTCCACCTCTGAAATTAATATGTTAATTAACGGAATTTAAAAAAATCTTTTTAAAAGAATCCTCACTAGGGCAGCGCTATCTTGTCTTCTACTTTCTTCCTACTGATTCACCCTCTAGAATCCCGCCGTCCTGTGAGATTCATCTCCCATGACTCAAAATATATCGAGGGAGAAATGCAATGCCTGATTTTAGGAGAATATTGGGTTTCCCAATTATACACTATGTTCTTTTCATTCTGCGCTTCCCCCAAGGCCTTTTCCTACCTCCTCCCACCCTAAAATTTTCACCATGAACAAAGAGGTACTGGAAAACTTTACAAAAGCAACTCTCGCACTCTGGGGTCATATCTGCCGGTTTGGTGATTTTGTGTTTAATTACGATCATCGTCTCTACTGCACAAGAGGTCATCTCATCACACAGGGAGAGAGGTCCATCACCGCAGGCTCACCTCCACTGGACAACCCAAATTTCCCTCCAGTCCTTCTTGTCAAATGACTTCTTTCCTTTTCACCCAGCTCTGACATTTTTACTTTCCACCAAAAGACCCAGAGCATCCACTAAAAAGATTTCGTACAATTACTCCCAATTTTGTTAACTTGTCTGTCATAGAAATACACGGCGGTTCCCTTTTTATTTGTTCTCTACCCGGTAGTCCTACGCCTTCACCCGCCTCTCAAACAGCTCCAAGAAGGCGAGACACATTCATGTTTCAACAGACAAGAAACCCACCGCTTTCCCTGGCTCGGCCCCAGAACACCACTCAGGCCATCGCCGTGGAGACAGAGTCACGTGAAAGCTCCAGCAGCTTGACCTTCACCCGCTGCTGACCCTTTCAAGGCCCCAGACCTGAGGTTTTATTCATAATTTCACATTCATGTTTTTAAAAGGAAGGCCCATCAAAATGTCCATCTGCCCCATTATTAAATTCCTGCTTAACCACCAGACTGGCCAAAGCACCCCCTTGCCCTGAGCCAATGGCAACTCTGCCCCAGAGGAAGGAAGAGAAGGAAGAAGCCACAGACGTGGGACATAGGACGTGGGGACTCCTTCCCCACCGGAGGAAGCAGAGAAGCCTCCTCTCCTACTAACCACCCGGCCTCAGCCAACTTCCCTCCGTGAAATGATCCCGCCCCAGCGGCACCCTGCCCACCCCCACCCCCGAGGAAGTACAGTCTCCTTCCTCCCCATAAGGTGTCCTGTCCAATGAGACTTCGGACTCAACCCCAGCAGCCTCTTGCTCACCCTTGTCTTCTCTTCCCTTCTGGAAAAGCTCCAGCCCAGCACAGACAAGCAGCACCGTGTGCCCAGGACTCCAGATGGACATCTAGCTTGGAGCTGCAATCCGCCATCCTTCTTCCCCTTGACGTTTGGTCTTAACTCAAAACGATCTTGCTCTCCCCTCCTGCATCATCTCTGAGCTGCCCCTCTCTGGCCAACGCCACTGGCCATCCAGTGGTCCAGCCGGGAATCAGAGTCCTGCTCTCCCCTGCACCTCCAGGCCCACCCCAGGCCCTGTGCTCAGCTCCTGCTGTGCCCCTCGCCAGCAGGGACTCCAGCAAGAATTTCTCAGCATTGGTGCCTAACCTTGACCTCTGCCCTTTCCACCCTAGGGGATCAGCCCTTTAGCTCTGATGAGATCTCTTCTCCTAAACTACTTAAAGTTCTTCCACAGCACAGAAGTCACTTAAAATAACTAAAAATGTTAGCTATAACAAACACCTTTGTCAATGCACTGCTGCCATCAAGAGAAGGACACTCCGGTCCAAAGAACTTTGAACTGCAAGCAATAAATGGGCTACAGAGGCAACTCTTGCCCTGGGCACCATGGCTAACCCTGGGGGGCCACGGCCTCTGGTTTTTATGATGGGGATAAGGGAGAGCAGCACACCCGGGGCCTGTCCAGAGCAGGAGCCAAACGGGAGACACCTACACCTATCTTGGCACACATTCCCTTTGGGGACCTCTCGTAACATTGTAAATATTTGAAGTGTTCCAATATACCGAATCCTGGTGTTAATTACTTTCCCATCACTGCAGAAAAGCTTCAGAACTCTATCTTCAGACTGTTTTCAGCATATCGACCCATAAGGAAGTGCAGTTCTCTATGAGGATTAAAAGGTAAAATCTAGTCCATCCCAGTAATCCAGTGTTCCCAGACAGGAAGTTGGGTTTTTTCCTCCAAAAATAACAAAGGCATAAGCAAGCTTTCTCAATTACCTGCTTCACGATCCAGGTATGATTTTAGAAATGCACAGAGGAAATGTTGGCAACATTTATGCATTTTCTGTTCAGTTTTATTTAGTCTTTGACCAGATAGAATAGGACTAGATTTACAGCTTTATGTGGGTTTAATTAAATCTGATTTGGAAGCAGATTTTTTCCTGAAGTCTTCGTACAGGTGGCACTCAGACGAAAGTCCTGACATCTTAGCAAAGTCAGTTTTTCCCAGCTACAAATTAAGATTTTTGAAGGAACAAAAAATGTCCTTGGATTGAGGGTTATGGTTCAACTTTTTACCATGCTTTGTTCTTCAGTTATACAGTGAGTTCATTAACGATTCTCTTTTTAAAAAGGCTTTTGTGAAGCCAGTTACAAAAGGCCACATATTGTAGGGTGCCATTTATATGAAATGTGCCGTAACAGGCCAACCTGTAGAGACGCAAGTAGGTTAGTGGCTGTAAGAGCCTGGGAAGAAGGGTACAGGGAGTGACTGCTCATAGGTACGGGGTTTCCTTTTGGGCGGTGAGGAATATTCTCAGAAATTGACTGGCAGTGGCCGCCCAGCTCTGTAAATATGCTAAAACCCATGGAATGCTACATACTTCGAGTGAACCGTATGGTTTGTGAGTTACATTAAGCAGTTTTAAACATGGGCCTGGCTGGTGGCCAGGGACGTGGGGGAGAGGAGAGGAGAGCTGGTCCAGGAATAAAGTTACCGGGCGCGAGACGAAGGCGCTCAGCAGCCCAGTTGCACACAATGTGAATACACTTAACGCTCCACTGTGCACTGAAGAGTGGATAGTAAACGTATATTGTGTGGAGGTTTTTTTTTCCTTTCCTTTTGCTAAAATTGGAAATTTCAGAATTTTAAAGGGGAAGCAGGTGCCTGGAAAAACACCACCTGATTGGAAGCTGCTGCGCCACTTTCCGTCTCCCGCCCAGGCGCTGGGCTGGCACCCTGTAGGCAGAGGACACCTGCCCCTCTCCCCGGCACCTGTCTGGCTCCCTTTACTGCATGCGCAGGAGCTCCTTCACATTAGAACTCAGCAGGCGTCATCAAGAGGTCACCCACAAAGTACGTGGGCGCAATCTCTCCTCTGATGGCATCATCTCAAGTCACGGGTGGCTTTCTGAGGACTTCTTTCCATGAGAATGTGATACTGGATTCCCCGGGGCGGACAGCCTGGGTAGTACAGTGAGGCTCCTATTCCTGAGTATGTCCCTCGGGAGGGCGGGCGGGGCGGGGAGGGTCCTGCACGGGGACGACCACAGAAAGTCCTCGTAAAATTGATGCTGAAATTGGGGCATGTGAAATTTTGAGCAGCTACACGACAGGGCTGAGCAAAGACAGGGACTCCCTGCCAAATGCTCAAGTCCATGAGACTCCACCCCCTGCCAGAGGCCACGGCCTTCAGCAAGCTCCCCAGCCTCTGCACCAGATTTGTTCATGAGAATAGTAATAGCACGTCTCTGAGAGCTCAGAACACCACTTACCTCTGTAAGCCCAAGCTGCTATTATTCTTGTTGTAATTATTAAGCAGTGTGGTTATTTTTAAAAATATCATGCTGTTCATATGTTGGATTAGTCTGCTCAGGCTGCCTAACAAAATACCACAGACTGGGTGGCTTCGACAACCGATCTTTATCTCTCCCAGTTCTAGAGGCTGAAGACCAAGGTATTCCTGATCTTGCAGTTCTGATCAAGGAGTTGAGTGTGCTTTTCCTGCCTTGGGGACATCCTCAGATGGTGGAGGGAGGCTGAGCGAGAGCTCCAGGCTCTCCTCTTAGGAGGACACTAATCCAGTCCGATTATCCAGGGCTCCATCCTTAGGACCTCATGGAACCTTAATTCCTGCCTTATATCAACACTGCGGGTTAGGGCTGTAATGCAGGAATCTGGGGGGAGAGCCAATCCAGTCCATAGCATATATCAAAAAAAGTCAACTACTAACCATGGGTTTTGTGCCAGGCATTAGTCACAAAAACAGTCCAGTCTACGGCCATACACGAGACAACTTTGACTACCTGGTTAAGGCCACACACACACACACACACACACACACCCACCCAATGATACAAGTACAAGAATCCTCTAAGCCCTGCTTCCTTACTTATGAAGGTCTAATTCAGAATTTATTTACACAGGTTTCTAACAGCATTTGCTATTTTATGCCCCAAAGAATGGATTAGAAGTAGCAAATTTGAGGTTTAGAAATAAATGCTTCTAGGACCAAGAACAGAAGAGTGACAAAAAGGAATAACTAGCCATCTCTTAGGAATATTTTTTCAAAAACTGACCCATCCACTTGAAAGCAAGAGCAGTATAATTTCGTTCATGTTTTCTTTGTTCAGCATGTATTCAGGGACCTGGTTAACTTGTGTCCCCCCAATATTCCGATGTTGAAGCCCTCAACCCCGAGGTCTCAGCATGTGGCCTTATCTGGAAACAAGTTCACTGCAGATGTAAGAAGTTAGGATGAGGTCCTACAGGAGCAGGGTGGGCCCCTCATCCAAGACCACTGGGGTTCTTACAAAGATGGGAAATTTGAACACAGGTGCACACACAGGGTTCTGCTGTGTTTCTGCTGCCACAAGCCAAGAACTACCAGAAGGTGGGAGATTGACCAGAGATTTACTCTTTCCCCAGCACCTTCAGAGGAGCATGGCACTGTGGACAACCTGATCTCAGACTTCCAGCCTCCAGAATGTTTTCTACGTATTTCAAACTGCCCAAGAGATCGAAGGCCAGGCACAATTGAAAAGCCTAACACTCTAGAGTGGAAACGGTTCTTTAGGACTTGGACACTATGATGGTGAATTTCACGTGTCAACTTGACTGGGCCATGGGGTGCCCAGGTATCTGGTCAACCATTATTCTCAGTGTATAGGCGAGGGTGCTTTGGATAAGATTAACATTTAAATCAGTGGACTGAATAAAGTAGACCACTCTCTCCAGCGTGGGTGGGCCTCATCCAACCAGTTGAAGCCCCCACCCCCCAACTCCACCCCATCCCCTTCCCACATACAGACATATCCTATTGGTTCTATTTCTCTGGAGAACCCCGATCAATGCAGAGAGATCCAGCAAGCGACTCAGTGTCGTCATGTATACAATGGGGAGAATACTGCCCTTTTTGAAAGTTGTGTAAATTACAGACAAAGCAAGCTGACAGCCAAGAGACTTCCAGTCTCGGTCAATGGGAACCTGTGGGTCGAGGGGCTGCTAAGCGCCACCAAACCCACCCCTACCCAGGGGACACCCAGGTGCAGGCAGTGACCTGCTCGCACAGAAGCAAATGCCATCGTTTATGTTAGCATAAAACAGAGAAAACCCAAGGGAATCAAAGAATTACAGAAGCCCAAAACACTAAAAATAGACATCGGCAACCCTAAAAACCCAATGTATGAGAAATCACTACAAATGACAACCTGAAACACCACTTTGTCAGGAATTTTAATATATCCAAAAAAAAAAAAAAANCAAAAAAAAAAAAAAAAAAAAAAACCCCAGATGTGAGAGTATGAACAAACGAATTCTAATCCCGAGAGGAAACAGGTACTTAGGTACCTCAGGCGTAAAGAACGCTTCCTTCTGCGAAGGCCCAACAGTTACGATACTCACCTGTAAGAATAAAACAGGTGTGCACCGTATCAGCGGCCGCTCGGGAGAACGTTTTATTATTTCTTTGTTGCTGCTCTTCCAAAGAAATGACGAACTGTATTTTCTAGCATATTTCAGACCAGTTTCCCAGAACAAACCCTACAACTGAAACCACTAACAATACTAGATACAATGTTAAAGTGATCTTTTCAGCCGCCTTGCTAAACTGGCAAGAAAGTAGAGACCCAAAACGGAGAGACTGGGGGACCCAAAGAGCAGCCAAAGCCGCCAGTAGAACTGGGTCGGGAGCAGGACTGCCCTTGTCCACACGCGGGAGGGAGGTCAGAGAAGGTGGGGAGGAGGGAGCACAGAGGAGCACCAGAGTCCAGGGCCAGCCATTCCCCTCACATGCTCAGGTGCTGCTCCGAGTGCCCAGACCCCTGCCGTGTCCTCCCCACCCCCATTTCAACATGGAAGATGCGATCTCTGAATTCTTGGTACTTACCACCCTGGGGTAAGCCAAAGCTTAAAAGCCAAAGAGCTTAATTAATTAGCTTTAAAACACGCAAAACCCCAGGCTTCAAATTGTCTGTATCCTCCCAAGAATAACTACAGACGACTTCGGCTCAAGCTGTTCTAAATTCCACACCTGACTGCCCAAAAGGGCTCCTCCTCTACCCTTCCTCCCGGCCCCAGAGGGGTGATGCCACCATCTCCCCCAGCAGTGGGCCTGTCTGTCTCCATCATCATCCAACCAGACACGATGCCTTGAGACTCGGCACCCCAACACCGCTCCCCCAACCTCAGCCTTGGAGTACATGGTGTTCGATCACTCTTGCTCCCCGGGTCGGGGGCTGCACTCTGGCAGGAAGGGAGACAACGAGGTTGGCGGGATCCTTCCATCTTCAGTAAAGACAGCCTGCCCTTCCAAGGACTTTCTTTGTCCTAGAAAATGGGAAAGGCGCCCACATCCCAGAAAAGTGAAAAAGAAGAAGGTGAAAGAAAAGCAGCTAATTTGAAGTCCACTGCAGTGACAGACATTTCTCAGGCAGTTGACAAAGATGCTCAGCTCGTAAAGAACGGAGGGAGGCCGGGTCCGCAGGACAGACAACGTCTGCCCGGAACTGAAGTTAGAAGAAACCGGTTTTGTGGGCTCCTTGGCCTCTGCAGGGGGGGTTGCTGCTCTCTTACAAGCCGTGGGAGGAAGGGCCAGCAGACAGGTGGGTAGAGGGGGGCCCTCTGAGGTGTGCACCAGTGGCTCCACTGCAGAGACCGACTCGGAACACATTCTCCTCAGCAGAAATGAGCTTGACCTTGAGAACACAGAAAACCGGAGATCCAACCAGAATCAGGAGGCCCTCTTCCGTCTCCTTCTCAGACAGAGAATTACATGCTCTAACTTCTCTTTCCTTCCACATCCCGAAAGTAACATTCTTTGGGATGCCTACACGGAGTCGGCGTTTCACTCATCACGCGTAACTCAAAATAAAACTGTTCGTTATTTTTAAGGAGTCGTGCCCAGTACTTAGTGCTGACATTTTATAGATGGCTTCGAGTGAGTGTGGCTGTGTGTACACACAGCACACTTCTGCGAGAGTGTTTTCCTTATTCTGAGGATTGCTGGGCATAAATAAAAAATATTCTCAGATGCACTCCTCTGTTCCACCTATTACAGCTCCCACCCTTATTCTTCTCCCCACCCCCACGAGTGCTGCACAGAGCCGGCACGATCTAAGTGTCCAATAAGACACGTTAGTGCAACTACATGCACATCGATTAATTCTCCCTCTCCTTTCATCAGAACCCCGGTCTAAAAGTAGATTACTGATGGAGAACACAAGCAAAACTGGCTGCAAGAACAGGCAGAATTTAAAATAAGGTCTATTGTGTAAACAAAGGTCAGGGGAGGTGGATTACGCTCTGACTACAAGCAGCTCTGGCCTAACGTATCCGGAAGGAAGGAAAAATGTGGCGAGGTGCCCAGGATACCTTGGGGGGGGGGAGGGCGGGGAGACAACATTAGCTCTTAAGTCAAAAAGGACTTTCTCAAATCCAGCATTCTGCTTGATTGGCTCCAAAGTTTTGCCATAACTTTGCAATCGCTAATGGAATTTCAATAAATAGAGGATTAACGTAGCAACTCCAATTCCTCCAAGTATCTACAGCACCCTTGATGAATTGTTTCACTGACATTGAAAGTGGTGTTTATTAAAAATTTACAACATGATGAATTATTACAGATATAAGTGGACGGATTAGGCCATATGTGTCCTAGTAATAACCAGCCTGGGACGTGGGCACAGTCAAATCGGACTGAAGCTGGCATGCATTTCTGGCAGCAAACTGAGGGAATGAATGAACGAATGGGTATGTCTTACTCATCTTCTCCCTTACAGTCTCAGTTTCCTATAGGATGAAAGGCTATGTAAATAGTTAGCCAAATGTTTTCCTAATGTTTTATTTTTACATTTAGAGCTAGAGCTTTAATCCATCTCAAAGTTTTTCCTGTATCTGGTAGGAGATCAAAAAAATCTAATTTTTTCTTCCAAAGGGACAGCTAAGCAGGCCAGCACCACTTATTAAATAAACCATTCTTTTCCCCCTCAATTTAAATGTAGTTTTCCCATATATCATTTCCTGTAAGTTCTCAGACTCCTGATTCTATTTCTGTGCTATACCTGCTTTTTTTAACAGTGGCTCTAAAATTCTTAGTCTGAAAGAGCAAGGCCCATTTCACGTACTTCAAAAACGTCTTGGTGATTCTCACACATTTCTCTCACAAGAACTTAAAATCACTCTGCCTCCTTCCCCAGCCCCCAAGAAACTGTAGTGCTCTGATGGGAAGAGGTAAGATGTGTCGATTCCCATGGAGAGCACTAGTATTTGAGGATACAGTCTCCCCCCCCTCCACGAGTATGGTATATTCCTTCACCACCTAGACCTCGTTTTTAAAAGTTCTTCCATAAAGTTTTACATTTTTCTTATGTTCCCGCCTAGTAAAACATCTAAGTAGTTTTCACTCTTGGTCACAATTTTGAACTTTGTCCCACCTCTAAGTGATTATTCCAAGGATGAAGACAAAAACCATTAGTTTCTGTGTATTTCTTCTATTTACTCATCCAAATTCACTTAATTCAAACATACTTAAAAGATGATCTTGGGTTTTTAAGTGTATGCTGACAAGCCCTGAAAAATAATTTCCCCCCCTGCTAACCTTCCCAGTTTCTTATTGTTCTTGTAAGTTAAACTTATTCTTATATAAGTCTTATATAAATTATAACTTATTAGAAGTTATTCAAGTTGTAACTTATTCTTAGAAGTTACAACTTTCAAAATACAATGAAACAGTGAGAAGACAATCATGTATTTGGTTGGTTTTAATGGGAACGGTTTTAGTATTTCACCATGTAATTGAATGTTGCTGGATTTTGGTAACTAGTCTTCATATTCAAGTAATTTCTATTCCTATTTCATTCAGATGTTAAAAATCATGTCTAAAAACAACTATTAGACATTTTTAGTATCTAAAAGGGTTTTTTTTTTTGTCTTTAGTATTTTGAAAGATTCCTTAATGTTGAACTATCCTTGGAGGAGGATGGAATAAACCTTAGTTGTGCTGATATTTGGAGAAAAACAAAAACAAAAAAATGACATGTGGTGTTAATTTGTAAACTTAATTCAATTGTATTTTATTCATAATTCTTGCATTCATTGGTAAAATTGACCTATACTTTCCTTTTCCATATCATCTATATTAGGTTTTGAGGCCATATCACACAGTAGTATGTATTATATTTTTATTTTTATATTTTAGAAAGTACCTATTCCTTCTAGACTGACTGTAAACTATTTAGGCCTGGGGCCTTTTTTTTTTTTTTTTTTTTAAACATTTGAGTTTAGTAAATTGACAACCTGGTTGCAAATTCAAACTTTTCCTGATTGGGGGAAGGAATCCTCAGAGTCAGACACACACCACGGGATGCTAACTTTCTCAACTTTCCGACTGCAGACTTGAGAAGGAAATAGGAGAGGAGTCCTTGTAATAGCCAGAGGTACACAGGAAATTGAAAGGAAAATCCAAATACCTCCTGACATCCGGGCACAGGCAGAAGACACCAAATGAGTTAATACCCTAAGTCTGAATCGCATGTCATTCCTTGACCACAACTTGAATTTTGAAAGGAAGTAAAAGAAATCTTCCTTAGCTATTTAAAACTTCCCCCATTGAACTGAGTGGTGAGGGAGTCCCAAAGCTTTTTGGTTTCTTCCCCCTAAGAGATCAACTTCTTTACCTACACAGAATCTTCCTACAAGACTTGAATAACATTTAAACACCATTACCTTGTAGCAGTTCCTCATGCGGGAACTCTGGCCTCTATGTACCCTTCACTCACCCCTTCCCTGGGGTGAATTTGTATCTATCAGATGGGTGACTTTGGGGGAAAGAGCTGAGCATGCTAGTGACTGAGTGGGGAGTCTAGTTCGGGGCCCGGTGATCAGCATGGCGGGCCAGCATGGAAGCCTGGTGTTTACCAGTCACTGAGCTAACACTGCGGCCACCCATGGATAGCATGCTTCTTGGAGTTGGCTCTGAACTCTGGAAAAAAAGAGGTTACTGATTAATACCACCAACTCTTAAAGCTAAACCATCACTTTACTTCAACAAAGAACTCTATGTAAATATAAAAAGGGCTGAATGGGATTCTTTGCCAAGTCCTCAACCATCTATAACTTACTAAGAAAAGAGCATCCACTAGGCCAGAGTGAAATCCAAGGCAGCACTGCTCATTAAGAAGCACAAACCCTGCAGGCATAGGACCTACGGGGATATGCAAAGCCTCCAGACAGAAGCCCTTGAACACGTGGGCCTCCTAGAGGACCACACGCACCTCGACAAGCCTTCATGGGGTCCTCGCTTGATCTTCTGTAGACAGGGAAGCTATTACGGACTTTTTCTGGGAAAATCAGGCAACGCTATCAAAAACGTCACTCACTCCAAAGTTTCAAAGCACTGCATTCTCAACAGACGTGTAATCTGTTAAGTACAGGATCTTCACACGCCTTGTTAAATGAGACACGTTAGTGCCAGTTTATGAAATCTACCCTTGCAGCATGGAAATCCGAAAACTATTTCTGAGGAACATTTTTCCCCCCACAAACCCTAGCAGTTCTCCTCCAAAAGAACAATAAATAAAATCTAAAGTTCCTGCACTTCAAACCACGGTTTGCAACAAAGACGACTTAACTGGACAAATGAGACTGAAGGAAAACTGCTGGGCCCTAAAGATTCAGAGTCATTAGTGAGGCAAAAAGGCAAATTTTAGAGAGGGTACTTCATTTTCTACAAGAGGAAGAAAAATACTCCAGTCCCTTTACGAATCCTAAGACGGCAAGAGAAATAGGTTACAACATACCACCTCGCTGGGCCGATCTACATGTCGCCCTATTAACAGCTTTATTGCTTCTGTTCTCCTCCCCGACCGCAAGTTTGTCCAGGGTTCTATTTTTCTGCCGTCCCCTTTCTATCCTCCCGTGGCCCAGATCTTAAGAATCCATTCTATCTTCTGTCCAAGTATCAGCCTGGCCCTGGGAGTATTTTGCGGTGCTCCCTGCCCCCAAGCTCATCACAGGGAATCGTTAAATCGTAATCACGTGGCTGCGGACAAGCTGAAGGTCATTTCTCTGGGTACACCTCCTACCCCTTGAGCTTCCTCCTCTTTGCCAATCCCCCATCCATCACTACGCTTCCCAAGGTGGAGAGATGGAGGAACATCCGACATATACCATATGTCTTGTTTTATAAAGAGGTATTCTAGAAGACAGGTGGGGCGGTTGCCTGGCTCACCATTATTCAGGTCCACGCTATCTGGCCATGGGGAGCTGCCACAAAGACCTTTCAACAGCCCCCTTCTTTACTTACACTAGGCAGTCATTTTCTGTGGCTTGCAAACCAGAGACAAGTGTATGGAAATACCAACAATATCAATACCTTTGTCCAATTGATTTTTTTTTCTTGACACTTTTATGCATTTTCCCAATTTTCTACAATGAACACAGATTATTGTAGACCTAAATATTAAGGAGCTTCAAAAGGTTTCAGGATTAATCTGTGTTTAAAGACCAAATGCTTGTCTGGTGCTCACTAAATCCCAGAACCTGTTCAAAGGTGCCAAAACCTCTAATGCTCAAAATTATCATGTTAACAAGCAATCACTAAAATGAGCTCTTACGGCAGCTTCGTGGATAATGACAATATTTTCAATGACGCCGAAATCCCTTGGGGGGGAGTGGCGGGTGGTACCCAGGTCTCTAAGGCAAGTAAGAGGCAATGACTCATTTACCCCACAGCCCCTTGGCTCTTAGGCACGACCAGTGACCATTATGTAAGCTGCAAAAAAACACACTGTCACAACTTGGCTTTCAAAGAATGCTTTCTTTCTGAATAATTCTTAAAACGCTCAGACTAAAATTATATATTCAATCAACTTTTTCCATTTCTCTAAACTGTAACAGGCAACACGGTAGAGATAAAGGGGGTTTTGCAACTCAGGTGAGATGCTGCAAGTCCCACGTCTTTCCACCAGCGTGCTGACATCTCCCTTCTGGTTTTTGTTAATGTCCTGTGACCTTATCCTCTAAGAAAACCACTTCTTTGAGATGTTATCATGTCCTGTCACTGCCATAAGTTAATAGTTCACATCGTCACTCAGAGGCCTCAAGCTGCGAATAAAATAGAAGAAAGAAGGATCTCATACTGGGAAAATTTACCCAAATGCTATACTTTGGGGACACAAATTTAAAAGTTCTTGTAAAAAATTCTTGCCTACAGGTTTCCAAATGCTACAACACAAGCAGAATGTGTGTGTGTGGTTTTTTTTTTTTTCTTGTTTCATATTCACTGTCAGATGAATCTCTGCAATGGAGGAGAAAATGTGGGCAGAAGGGCAAAGAATAGAAAATTTATCATTTGCAGGGAATTAATTAGAACAAGGTCCAAATGGTATGTCTTGGCAGCTCTCAGCTTGGAATGTCATACGTTTCTCAAAAACAATATTTAATTGCAGATCTGCGTGCCAAGTGCAGCAAGGAGATACCACTTGGCTTGCTTACTTGAAGACAGGTTTTAAGCAATATTAAAATATTCCGTTTGTGAGAAACTTATTCAAGTGGTCAATGCACATAGAAATTGCTAGAAAATAAAGGACATTTGGATCTCTGAACATTAACATCTTTGATAACTTCAGGATTGTTTTTGAAATTGTGCCTTTGCAAAGTGTTCTCAATCATGAGATGACCCAAGACCCAGTGAAGAACAAGGCTCCTGGAGGTGAAGTGACACTTAGGACAAAGGGATTTGCTGAAGGCCCCCCAGGTAGATCAATGGACAAAAAAGGTCTATTTAGCTATTTACTCCTGGTATGTGCAGGAAACCCACAACCCCGAGGAGGTCACCCAGAACCCAGCCCCCCCCTTAAAGGAATGTAACAGCTCTGTGGGAGGCAAGAGCCATAAAATGATAACTAATGACACATAATCAAGCCATCAACACCAACACCAAAAACGATACCATGAAGGTTAGTGAAACTTCAAAGTCACCTTGGATGTTTTCAAAGTACCTCTATCAGCCATCTACAGAGCGGAGGTCACATACTTAAGAGTCAGGATTTTAGCTTATTTTGGCAAATCTGTTCCCACCTCCGAACCCTTTCACCACGGTTGATCCTATTTCCATAGCCCCTGGGCCCCAGATGGTACACTGTGACAAGTCACCTGAAGCACAGTGGAAATGAAGGGCCAGCCTGTTTTTCTTGAGAGCTGAAATCGGCCATGGCTGTTTTAACTAGTTTCCAATGTTTTCTTCAATTGTGGTTAAAAAACCCATATAACATACTCCCGATCTTAATGCTCTTTAAGTGTATATAGTTCACGAGCTTAAGTATATTCACATAGATCCCCAGAACTTATTCATCTTGCAAAATTAAAACTACATTCCCCTAAAACTGCTCCCCACTTCCCCTTCCCGAGCCCCTGGCGACCACGGCTCTACTTTCTGTCTCTACGAATTAGACTACTCTCGGTACCTCGTGTAAGTGGATTCATATAGTATCTGTCGTTTTGTGACCTATTTCACCTAACGTAACGTTCTCAAGGTTCATCCACGTTGCAGCATGTGACAGGATTTCCTTCCTCTTAGGACTAAATATTCCATAGGATGTACATACTACGTGTCAGCCCCTCAGTCATCAATACACACTTGGGTTGCCTCTACCCCCGGCTTCTGTGAATAATGCTGTAATGAACACAGTGTGCCAATCTCGCTTTAAGATTCTGTTTTCAGGGGCGCCTGGGTGGCACAACCGTTAAGCGTCTGCCTTCGACTCAGGGCGTGATCCCGGAGTTCTGGGATCGACACCCACATCAGGCTCCTCACCTGGAAGCCTGCTTCTTCCTCTCCCACTCCCCCTGCTTGTGTTCCCTCTCTCACTGGCTCTCTCTCTGTCAAATAAATAAATAAAATCTTTAAAAAAAAAAAAAAAAAGATTCTGTTTTCAGTTCTTTTGGATATCTACCCAGAAGTAACACCACCAGATCCTACGGTAATTGTAGGTTTTAATTTCTGAGCAACTGCCATATTTTCCATCGTGGCTGCCATTTTGTATCCCCAACAAAAAGGCACGAGAGTTTCAGTTTCTCCACACCCTCACCTAACACTTGTTAAGATTCTGGGTTTTTTTATAGCAGCCATCCTAATGGGTGGGAAGGGATAGCTCACTGTGATTTTGATTTGCATTTCTTTAATGGTTAGTGATGTTGTTTGGCATAACGGTTTGAAGACTGAGAGAATACTGGGATAGCAATAAAGCCTTGTGTTTTCAACCCGGAGCAAGACATCAAAGCGAGGGATACTCGCCAGAACCAGTGAGCGATGCTAGAAATGAAACAGGATGATGTGGGGAGGTGCTCCTCAGTGACTCCCAAGCTAGCGCTCTCCCATTACGGATTCACGGAAAAATGCTGGAGGAGGAAGGAAAATTATTCAAAACCAACCTACTCCTGTGGTTCGCTTGACTGAAACAGCCAGGACTCCTCCTCTAGTCGAGCTGCTCGTGCTACAGACCTCATTTCAATTACGCACGTGTAGGATTTAAGAAGAGCTTTGGTAATACGCGTCTCCTCCACATACTGGGAAACCGTCCTATCCTCCACTGTGCTTCAAGGGAACCAGAGCAGAAAACTGGGTACGTACGTTGCAAAGCCAGGAGCCACAGCGCCAAATGACCCAACCATTTCTCAAATGAGGTTTCATGAAGAGCCTCAACAATGAGAAGTCGCTGTACATATGGGCTGAATTAGGTCTCAACAAAATTCACACACTCCAGTCCTAATCCCCAGCACCCAGCGACCTTATTTAGAAATAGGGTCTTCGCAGACGATCAAGTTAAGACAGGGTGGGCCCTAAGCCTGTAGGAGGGCTGTGGCCTCAGCAAAGGGAGAGACTGGGAGACAGACACACAGAATACCGAGCAGAGATGAAGGCAGAGATTGGGAGAGCGACATCGACAAGCTAAGGAACGCGGAAGAGCGTCAGCAAGCCCACCATGAAGCTAGGCGAGACGCCTGGAAGAGAGTCCCTCAAGGCCGCGGGAGGAACCCAACGCTGCTGACATCTTGATCTCTGCCTGCCGGTTTCCGGACTATGAGAGGACCTGTTTCTGTTGTTGAGGCTGCCCCGCCTGTGCTCCTAGGTCACGGCAGCCCTAGCAAACGAACATGTTCTATTTCAACAAATGTCAAACGGAGTCGTTAAGTGATGGAGGAGCCCAGCAAATGCGCTGCGTCTAAAGTGACCCCTCGAGGCCACAGCCGGCAGGCCTTACAAACATCACGGACTGCCCGGAGGGTTCATGTGGGTCCAGGGCACAGAGAGAAAGAACTTTAGTCTAGTACCTTGTGTACCACCAAACAATGGCCAAAAACAAAACCAACTCCCCAGGCCCCTCGTCAAGCATTTCTGGAGCCAGACAGAGGGCAAAAATAATTTTGGAAGCTAAGCAATGCAGCTCATACCCACATAAAACCTCTCTTCAACAACCCTGGGTTGGCAGGACGCCAAGCGGCTGCTGGCAGGGTCTTGTTGAACCAGTTTTCTGGAGAAAATTAGAGTTTTCTTTTCTAAGACTGCCATGTCCCTCTTAGGAGCTTCAAAAGTGAAGGCAACGGTGGGCATTAATGGAAAAGCCCACCTTAGAGAAATTGCCCTGGGAATGGAAACGAAGAGGTAGGAGAGAAGGAGACAGACTATCTTTGTTACGAGGGTTTCAGCAAGCTCACAGTGAGCAAACACTAGGACTTTGCCTGGAATGAGGGTTTCCTCTTGAGAGGGGAATAATGGGCAAGAGCTTAACAAACCAGGAGAGGGTGGGGCGGTGGCAGGGGCCCAGACGCTTCATCATGTGGTCAGCAAACAGGGACACTAGTCATCCCTGTGACATCTACCTGGACGCAGAGAGCTGTTAAATACAGCCGAACCCCAGCTAACAAAGGAGAAGAGTACTTCCCAGCACCGGGTTACAAAACCAGATGTCCCACTTCACAGCTCCAATAAAACATGTCATCTCCGTGCTTGTAGAAAGCATTCGAGCAGGCTGAGGGAGATGCAGATGGCTAACAGTGATAGGAAGTTTTGCTTCAAGTCCTATTTGGTATATGCTAGAACCATACCCGATGCTGGCTGGCTTTTTTATCTTCGTCATTTGGATTCTACTGATAAAATCGTGTGCAGATTCAAAGCACGTCCATGAATTGCAGGATTTCTATGTGAACGAAGGTATCTGTGTCAGTGTCTGCCAGGTAAAGCAAGGTCCAGAAGGAGATGGGATTAAAGACGGAGGGGTCAGAGGGTGTTAAAGAGGAACCCCTTATCCAAGGCTGGAACTGAAGGCACAGGAAGAGAGAGACAAACAGAAGTTTGGAGGCAGGAGCTTGGGGAAGCCACACCTGGTGGTCTTCATTTTCTCTGGGAGGTGGCAGGCTTGGTCACCCCCTAAGAGATGGGGTATCCTGGCTCCGCCCCCACTGCTCCTGCTGACTGGCCGGGACAGCCTGCTCACCATGGCTCCCTCGGTTGTGGGCGTCTGGGTGGGCTCAGCAGGAGACACCGATAGGAGATGGGTGGTCAGGAACAGGGGTGGGCTCTTCGTCCCTCTCCTCTCCTTCCTTCCTGGCCCTGCTGGGGCCCTGGCAATGGCCGTCACTCCTGCTGGCCACACCATGAGCGGCCTAAGAACCAGTCCCTCTTCCTGCCCCTTCAAGTCCGAGGATGACAGCTCCCGTGGGGCCACAGGAGCACGTGCTGGCCGGAAGGGACCAGGATGACCAACCACAGCCCCTGTACACACAGCAAAGCAGTGACCAAGGGCTCGCCATGAGAGGAGCCAGGAAGCTCCAACGACCAGGTAGGAGCGGAGGTTGGACGTTTGTCACAGCCACAGCCTCTGCCATGGTGTAATTTTTTCCTACAGCCCTTCACGGGCTGGTGTTGCCACCGAGAAGAAAAGAGCTGTGGCCACCACCAGAATCCCAGCAAGGCAAGGGACGGGCCCCCTACGTGCGAAGTCACAGGGTTCTAAACCGCAAGCAGGGCCTCAGCGAGGGAGAAGAGGTCGCCCCAAGGGCGAAGAGCAAGGGACACGGGAGGAACAAGAAACAGAGGCAGATGGGGCGCCTGGGTGGCACAGCAGTTAAGCGTCTGCCTTCGGCTCAGGGCGTGATTCCAGAGTCCTGGGATCGAGCCCCACATCAGGCTCCTCCGCTATGAGCCTGCTTCTTCCTCTCCCACTCCCCCTGCTTGTGTTCCCTCTCTCGCTGGCTGTCTCTATCTCTGTCGAATAAATGAATAAAACATTTAAAAAAAAAATATTATTGGACATCTATCACATTCAAGTGTCCCCCAGGCCCTGAGAGCAGTCACAGATGCATTTTATTTTTTATTTCTGTTCCTAGTTAAGGGGCACATACTCAATCAGAAATGGAGGACTGCTTTAAATTATAAGCCAGTCTTATTAACAATGAGTTTTAACTGCCTTCACCCTCCCCCCCCCAAAAAAAAAAACTATCAAAAAAGAAAATCTTTCGGGGGCACCTGGGTGGCCCAGTTGGTTAAGCAGCTGCCTTCAGCTCAGGTCATGATCTCAGGGTCCCAGGACTGAGCCCCACATCAGGCTCCCTGCTTTTCCCTCTCTGTCTGCCCTTCCCCGTGCTTGTGTTCTCTCACTCTGTCAAGTAAATAAAATCTTTAAAAAAAAAAAAAATCTTTCTACTAACTGTTCAGTGAGAACAAAGCCTGAAGTGTTTTATTTTTAACAGGTGTGCTGAGGAAAAGGCATCTTGAGGCTCAGGGTGAAATAGACTTTTTTTCCTTCGTTCTCTAATGTTAACTATGCATTTGTTATGGGTTGAACTGGTTTCCCCAAGATTCATGCATTGAAGTCCTAACCACCCCCCTACTGCTTTAGGGTGTGACTTCAATTTGGAGATAGGGCCTTTACAGAGCTAATCTAGTTAGTTCAAAGGAGGTCATTAGGGCTGGGGCCCTCATCCTGTGGGGCCGGTGTCCTTATAGAAAGAGAAAATTTAGAGACAGTCACCCAACACAGGGGGAATGCCATGGAAACATGGAGGCAGAGATGGGGGCGTCCCATCTACCAGCCAGATCAGGGCATCCCATTTACACCACCAGAACCTAGGAGAGAGGCATGGAACACATTCTCCCTCTCAAGGAACCAACCCTGCAGACACCTTGATCTTGGACTTCCGGCCTCCAGAACGGAGAGGGAATACATTTCTGTTGTCGAAGCCCCCAGTCTATAGTACTGTGTTGCAGCAACCCTAGGAAACGAATACAGATTTTAACTATAAAAAAGGTATTGTTTCAATACCCTAATAACTCGACAAATGCTCTTGGGTCTTGCTTTTCAATGCTGTAGACATTCAGTCTCCCGTCTAGACCCAAGGTGACTGAGCACTTGCGTTCCGTTTGCAGACGGAAACGGATTCTGGCAAACGACCCCAGGAAGATGACCTAACAGCCAAAGGCACTCGACATTACACCCCATAAGTAAACTGCATCAAAATTAGACAAGCTCATGACCGCTATCACCCCTTCCTTTCTAACGATTTGGAGCATGGTCCTTTCAAGACCCTGGATTTAAAGGCTTTCCCAGCCTGCCTTTGCTTCAGCGTGGCAAGCTGAACTGAGTCGCTTCCAGATGACAAGGAAATGGAAATTCAAAGAGTAAATAGAATGTTCCTAGTATAAGTGGAAACCAAGCAATCAACCTCCACTTGATACTTCCAGGCCATACAACTTACGTATAATCACGGTGAATCTTAGAGGTTCATTTACAGAGTCACAGATTCTTCTGTGATTAAGAAGAAGGCAGTGCCTTTTATTAGCAACATTAGCAATGTTCCTTTCATGTCAACTACCGGGAGACACAATTTCTAGTACGACAGTTGTCATGGAAAGGCCTGTGCTGGGTGATTTCCTAGTCTTCTGTGACAGCTTGGAGCCACCCAAGTTGTAAACCTAAGAGTTGTACGGTCTCCCATTCTCTGGGTGCTCCCATCCCGTGAGCTGCCATGCCCTATCAATTCTACCTCCCCCAATTTCTCCTGGGTCTTTTTCTGCGCGGGCATTCCATCTGGAGTCTGTATTGGTAAACACCATGTGGACAAACACTGCAAGGCCTCTGGTCACTGCGCGTTCCTCCTGCAGACTTAGCTCCGTTCAATCTATCCCCCACACCTAAGGGCGCCTATCACCAGCATGAGCTGGGGGCCGGCACAACGGACCTGCTGGCTTATCCGAAGGGCTACTTATGGCCCCGAACAATCTCATGGTGTGGGGAAAGCAGGGCTTCAGTGTAGGGATGGGAAGGGCCAGGACCCAGCTCCCTCCCTTCCCCAGCTCTGTGACCCAGACCAAGTCAAGTCCCTCAACCCCCCAAGTCTCATGCCCCCCCATCCCTAGCTCAGCCACAAATAAGAGACTATAAGGACAGACTTATCAGCACAATGTCTAGCTCACGGATTTTTTTTTTTTAAAGGCAGTCATTTTTATTCACTTTCTTATCACTAGCAGCACCTTGCCTTGTGAGTTCATAAACATTGGTACAACTCCTATCATGTTTTCCAGATCACATTCTGTAAAATAACACCAGAGCCACAAAATTCCACTGCGGGTATCTAGTCTAGCTTCCTGTTTATATAATGAGGAAAGAGAGACCCAAAAAGCGTTCGCTTACACTTACAAAGTGTTAAAGACTTTCAGAACTGCTCACTTACAGAAGACCCCAAATGGATTCCAATCCTTCCATGCCCTTTCTCAGCAGTTAAAACTAAGGTCCAACTCAAATGCCCAAAGAGATGGAAGACAAGAAATGAGGGACTCCTAAAAACAGATAATATTTTTAAAAATCAGTGATTTATTTTCATATTTCACACTAACATTCAAAGAGGAGTATCTCGCCAGCTATGCACGTCCTTCAAAGGGCCCCCAGAGCCCGCACCATGAAGGTCTGTCCTACAAGTCTTGACCACAGCCTGCAACCACCTTGAAATCCTTCAGCCAGCCTGTGCTAGAATGCACAGGAAAATTAAGCTAAAAGCACACCCCCCTCTATTTCAAAGCTAACCAAACTCAAGCTCAGAGAAGCTGCAGATAGATTTTTGGAAAAAAGGAAAAAAAAAAGGCAGTAAATGTGCTTGTCAGAAACCGAGGATTCATCACAGCTCTCCGAGTGGCACTTCATTCTTAAAGACCTTCAAAAGCCACCTGGGCTACAGCTCTATTTTAAGATGAACCCTCAAAGAAAGTTCGTTCAAATCAAATGTGAGACTCTGTAGAACGCCGGGGGGGGGGGGGGGG